>NC_056744.1:1362322725-1362500225 GCF_019279795.1 Protopterus annectens | reverse complement strand
TCACCCCCTAAAGGGCCCATATCAATACATGATGAATGCAGAGTCCCTGTAGTCACATCTATGCAGGTAAAAGCTGCACTCTCTAAAATGATAAACACAGCATCCGTGGGAATGGACATCATCCCAGGCTGCGTTTTACATGAACTTCAGAACAAACTGGCTCCCCACCTAAGCACCATGTTCAATCATTGTCTCACATCAGGCTTTGTGCCCACTGAATGGTGCACAGCAACAGTTGTCCCACTCCACAAAGGGTGAGCCACCACTGATCCTGGGAACTATTGCCCTATTAGCCTGATGAGCCTGGTCTGCAAGGCCATGGAACGTATAGTCACAGAACTCATAAACAAAGAAACAAAGACATCGGTAACCTCAAAACTCTGGACCCCACCCAGTTCAGTTTTGTGAAAGGCAGATCATGCCTTCTGAATCTGATAGACTTCTTTGAGGCAGTCACCAAAGCCGTAGACAAGGGTAAGGTGGTTCACACGGTCTATCTTGACCTCACCAAGGCTTTCGACACCATCCCCCATTCTGGAATTATAGCTAAACTCACTAAACTAGGTATAAATCCCTATGTCACAAGATGGGTTGCCAACTGGCTCACTGACAGAACCCACACTGTAAAAGTTGCAGACTCCAAATCTGACTTCAAACCAGTGACAAGTGGAGTACCACAGGGTTCAGTCCTGGGACCTCTCCTGTTTAATATGTACTTCTCTGAAGTACAGGCTAACATAGAAGGCCTCTGGCTAGCTAAGTTCGCAGATGACTGCAAACTAGGAGCCATAGTAGAGTCCCCAAATTATGTGGACATCCTACAGAAGGGTCTCACTGAGACAGATGCCTGGTGTCAGAGGCATGGCCTCAAGCTCAATGCCAAAAAGTGCATTGTCATCCCCTTTGGTAAAAACTCTGTACCCATGAACTACCACATAAACAGCAGTCTACTTAATGCCGAATGTGTGATAAGAGACCTTGGGATCCAGGTGGACAGTAGTCTCTCCTTTGATAATCACATCACCACAGTAGTCAGGAAATCCTTCTATGTGGCACACCTTATCACAAAAGGTTTCCCATCCAGGAAAAAAGAGGTCATTGTTCCCCTCTACTCGGCACTCATTAGACCCATTATAGAGTACAGCCCTCCCTTTTGGAATGTATCTCACAAGACATCTGCAGCAGCTGGAAAGGCCACAGAAGTACCTCACAAAGAGGATTACTGGCCTCAAACAGATGCCCTACACTGACCATCTCAAAAAACTCCAGCTTTACTCTGTAGCATATCGCCTACAGCGATGAGATCTCTGCCTGACATGTAAAGCTATGTTAAACCCGAGCTGTTGGACATGCTACACCTAAAGAAATCCCAATCCCTCTGAGCTACACACTCTAGGGGTCTAAACCTTCAGTAAACAGGACATGCTGGAGGGATAGATTCCTGTCCCAGAGACTTCCTATACTCTGGAGCAAGATGCCCATCTGTGTCGAGCAACGTTCCTCATTAGCACTGTTCAAGAAAAATCTTGATGAGTGGATGGGAAATAGGAAATACACCCCGGAGATCACTTCTGTGGTTCTGCTTGACAGGGGCACAGGAAATTAACTTTCTTGAGTGGCGTAAGCCAGGGAACCTTGTTAGCTAGGCTTACTTAGGCCCTTGGGCCTATAGCCTAGTACCTACCTATGAACCTATGAGTAGCTGGTAGCATATGGATATTCTAGAAGTCCCTTGGGACTCAGCCTCATTATTCATCATCACCCATCAAAGTGGCTTAAAGTAGAAATTGTAACAATCTGCATGTGCATTTCCTGTGCAAGGTCCAAAATACAGCCATTGTTCACAAGACTGAAACTATTAGGTCTGCATTTTTGTTTTCACAGTGCACTGCTTTTTTCTTTTATGCACAAGTATTGGGCACTTGTGAGGTGGTGTTGCTATCAGGGAGGTTCTTTGGCGTACACAGAAGGTGTGGTACTGCTAGCTGCATTGTGTATTGTGTGGAGCACTGTTTGCAATTTGGGCAGATACAGGTTGATTTTTGCTAAAACTACCACTTGGCATTCATGTGGTGGTGGTTTGTTTGTGCAGGACATTGTTAAATTTATTGATGATGCAGAATGCCCCAGCTGTCCCTGCATGACATGAGAGGGCTGCTACCCAATGCCTTAGTTACATGCCATGCGCCATTGAAAGCATATTGTTCATTGTCTGACAGTGATAAGAAACAGCAGTTTATTTATAAGTGACAGTGTATTCTAATTCACTGTATTTATTGGTCTCCTTTTTTTCCTTCCCCATTTTTGAAACTGAATCTTTATTCTCATTTTTTTCTGCTGTTCCAAAGCTACATTTGGATCAAAGGTGATCATTAAAACCCTGGGTGTTAAACATGAAATATGCACAATCAGTAATCACACAAAAATAAACACATTAAGGAGTTACTCAGTTTTCATCAGCAAACTACTTGCGCAGGTAGTTAACTTGTCATTTAAATGTTCATCAGACATAGACCTATTTTGTACTGGCATCACTTGGTAAAATGGTTCTTAAATTCAAAATGTAGAATAATATTTGCTTACCAAAAGAAGCAAAACCAAAATGAAATCCACAGGAAGCAGTTCATAGTACTATTGCGATATTAGTTAAATAGCCTTTGTGCCTCTTGCTTTCTGCACAACGCCAGAAGTGAATGTAAAAACTTACTGCATTTAAAGTTTCAGAATTAAAGTAAAGCATTTGAACTGCAGAATATATTGGCAAACTGGCATTTTAAACTTAATATTGAACTACGGTGTGTTTTCATGTGCTACTTTTATTGTCTCTGTCTCTCACTCCATCTCTTTCTCTCTCTGTTTCTCACACTTTGTCCCCAGAGGGAATACTGGAAAAGGAGAATTAGCTGGCTTATTTTCTATAATAAACAATTCCTAAAAAGATGTATGTAATATCTATTAAGTGCATCAAGCTAATGTCACATTCATACCTGAGATGTTAAGCATTTGACTCCTTATTTTTCACAAATTCCTTCATTTCCTCACATTTTAAACAAATCATACAAAGTAATGGCTAGATGTAGGGATCTGAAGTCTGTGATCAGCTGTAGTAATGCTTAGAACTGTTACTGACTTTTGCTTTAGATGAAAAGCATTTTTTATCTCTAATGACAAATGTGGCACTGTTCTTTATTTCTGTTGGCTTGACTTTGAATGATGACTGTCTGCATTAGAAAAGCGTAAACTTAATCTTCCAGAAATATCAAACGTTACTGTCATGTTTTGTCTGAATTGCAATTGTTCCAGAAGGAAGAGCAGATTGGAATGCTTGCAACACTAACAGCACCGCTTTCAGTTCTAGAATGTTGATATGCAGGTTGCCCTCCAAAGTGGACCATGTGCCTTGGACAGTCTTTCCCTGTAAATGCCCCCCACCCTATCAGGGGAGCATCCGTAGTCACAATGGCCTTGGGTTGGGGGGGGGTGGAGGAATGGGCAGCTCCAAAGCTCTGGGTCTGGCCTCATCCACCAAAGAAGGGTCCTGCTTGCAACAATTGGTTATCTGAATTTGAAAGCATAGAGGGTGGTAAATCAGAAACCAGTGAGTCAGCAGAAGCCATTGAAGTATTCGCATATGCAGATGTTCTTCGTGTTTCACTGCTGCAGTCATTACATTTGGGTTATCTGCCTGCAGGTGCAGGCAGTTAACCCAAATGTAATGACTGCAACAGTGAATAAACCCGAACATCTACATTTATGGTAAGTGTACACAACTGTACTGTTTGCAGGAGGCACTACTGGTATGGAAGCTGCCGTGGATCCTAAAACCTGAAGAACCTCCCTTGTTGAGGCTTTGTTTTGACAGAGTATCACTCAGAGCTGGAGCCTCAATTTCTGATGTCTGTGAGCTGGGAGAGACACCAGACAAAAACGGGTCTCAGACTGCTCCAATAAACTGTATGTTCTGAGTCGGAGCAAGGTTGGATTTCTCCCAGTTTATCGTTATCCCCAAAAGTATCGCCAGGGAAAGAGTGTATTGCAGGGCTGTTACCGGAAGATGCTTGCTGGGGGCAGTAAAGAGCCAATCATCCAAGTACGAAAACACCCGGAATCTGTGCAGCCTCATATTAGCTGTGAGCACTGCCATGCACCTTGTTAACACTCTGGGGGCTTTAGAGAGTCTAAACAGCAGGGCACGAAATTGGTAGCGTTTGGCTGCTAGCCAGAAGTGAAGTAAACTCCTGAAGCACTTGTCCATTTTGATGTGGTACTACACGTCCTGGAGATCTATCAAGCACATCCAATCACCTTCCCTTAGAAAAGGGAGAGTGGACTGAACCGTGACCATCTGGAATTTCTTTTGGGCAACGGACTTGTTCAAATTGCTGAGATCCAAACTTGGTCTCCAATCCTCTGTCTTTTTCGGCACCAAAAAGATTGAGTAGAATCCGGATCCGCATTGGTCTGGTGGGACTCTTTGCATGACTCATTTTTGACACGGCTTGTTTATTTCTACAGCTGCTTCTTCCCTTTCACTGGGTGGTACATCAGGAAGTTTTGTCGGAAGTTTTGGGTAAGTGATGAGAGGAATGGTGTAGCCTCTGGTTGTGATCTTCTGCATCCTATGGTCGGAAGTTACTGAATGTCAGGCAGCATGGTGTGGAGAGAAAGTCCCCCGACTGTTTCCAGAGGAAAGCAATTGGGCCACTCTTCAGGAGTGCTGGTAAGGCTGCCCAGAGAGAATCTCTGGGTCCCTGATTACGCGGACCCCCTCTGCCTCAGTAGGGGCGTCTTCCAGCATTGTTACCCCCTCTGCCCCTGAGGGTATCATCGCCACATGTGGCATGGAAAAGACCCTGAGATTTTTTGTGCCACATTTTTCCACTCCTCTAGTTCCTGGAAAAGGAACGTTGAGGACTGGAAAAAAGTAGACTTACAGCAGGCAGGGTCTTACCGTCCTGCTTACACCAAGCCAGGGTGTCTTTCACCTTGGGGCCAAAAAGGGAAGATGCTTCGATTGGAGCATTCAGGAAGGAACACTTGAAAGGGTCCATGAAGTCAGAGGTGCATCCAGGCATGTCATCTCATAACTATGCCTGAATCCGCCACTCTAGCCATCCCTTGGTTGCATGTGAGAGCAACCTCATGGATGAACTGGAGATCGATTCCAGGGTTGCAAGCTGTGAGGCAACTTTGTCCCTTCCCTCATCAGACACCTGTCCTAAGAGTGTTCCAGGGAGTTCAGAAACCAAGTCTCTTTGGAGCCTCATAAAATGTGCCAAGTAATTCAGAGACTGTATGGCAAAAGTCTCTGAAGCAATATCTCGCTTCCCTAATCTGTCCACAGCCTGGGACTCTCTGTTGGGCAGATGAACAGTATGACTCTGTTCGTCAAGATCCTTTTTCGTGGCCGCCACCACCATAGCATCGACTGGTAAACCTCTTGACCAATGTGGGTTTTCCTTGGGGGTTGGGGGGGTAGTATCTTGTCAGGTATCCGAGGGATCGACTCAACAGAATCGGGATTCTTCCAGGCATGCTGCACCACAAGTTGTACCAGCTCGTCTACAGGCAGGGCCACCCAAGAGGTAGATGGCCGGGCACAGAAAGCCTGCAGAAACACAGACTTCTCGGAAGAAGGGGTAGTGGGCTTCCAATCACCCCTCTGTTTCAACATTTCCGGGATGTCCCCAAAGGAGACATCATCAGGGGGTGACCGCGGGGACCCTTCACCATCATCAAAATCCAGTCAGAGACTCTTCAGGAAGTCTACGTGCTTCCTCTTGCACAATCTCTTCCATGGGGGCTCCTCAGCAGGGGATTCTGAGGAGGACTTGGAAAAGGGGGCACCCTGTAACAGGGTCTCCTGCAATTTTCCTGCCCAGTGTCCCGGGGTGGTGGCTTGTGTCAGCTGTAGCTCAGGGGGAAAAGAGGTCTGAGGTTCTGATGTCCGTGGAATGCCTCCAGAAGCAAGTGCCCTCTCCATAGCTCAGAAGGCAGGTCTGCTCGAAGAGAGATGGGAGCCCGGAATTGAGAAGGACAACCTCAGAACCAGGGTTACACCCCACTCTGTTGAACCCCCCTCCCGAGGTTGGAGCCTCATGCAGGATCGGTGCAGACAGAACTCCTGGCATCGTGGATGGAGCTGTAGACATGCTCAAAACCATACTGTGAGTCAAAGAGCCCAAAGCCCAATCATGGGGTCCAGTTCAGAGGGGACTGTAGGCCAAAGGGACAGTCCCGGAGCCCCAGTGAGGTCCACTACTGGTGCCGAGATGGGGGGTTCTCAAAATGATATCAGAGCTGAAGACTTTGGAACCAGTATGGTCAAATGAGGAGAGTAGAATGGAGTCTGTGGCGAAACCAACCCAAATCCTGCAGGTGGATGGGTCCTAGACAGAGTGGCTATCCCCCTGGCTGTCAACAGCTGATCCACAAGATGCAACATGTCAAACTTGGAAAGGCTGCTGGTGAATCTAGTGGATACTCCTGACAGGGAGTTGGGTCATTCTAGGAACGAACTGTATAGTTGCCCTAGAAAAGGATCTGTTGATGGAGAGTATCGGGTCCGTGGTGTGGAATCTACTGGCACCGTTGTCTCAGGTTTGGAGACTAGAAGAAGTGGCTTCAAAATTGTCACTATTGGGAACGTGAAAGAACTCTGTGCCAAAGGGACACTCAGAGCTGACACAGAAGGTTCAGTACCAAGCATAATTATAGAGATAGGCATCGAAGGTGTGCACTGTGCTGAAGTGGCACTCTGTGCTGAAGTTGTAGTAATCTTTGGAAAGTCAGTAGTCAGTGCCATAGACAGTATTAGAGCCAAAGCTAGTGCCGATATAGGAATAGTTTTAGACTGAGCGGAAGAGGTCGGTGTTGATGAGATGGACTTTTGCTCTGAAGACAATTTAGGTACCTTAGACTTTACAGGTTTGCCCTGGTTACCCAATGAGCCTGCAGCTAAGTGTGACCTCAAATTTTTATCTTGGAGGCCACTTTTCCTGGTAGACATCATGTCAGCCAGACCAATTTCAGAGCTTCAGGCATTATACATTAAAAGGCCTTATTTAATCTTCCACAAGAACAGAGTATCACTCAAGACAAACCCATCTTTTCTCCCCAAAGTTATTTCAGATTTTTCCATCAGTCAGACTGTTGATTTGCCAGTATTTTTCCCAAATTTTACTAATAAAGGAGAATACTGTCTACATTCTTTGGATGTACATAGACAACTGAGGTTTTATTTAGACCGAACCAAAGCAATACGTAAAACTGACCAACTTTTCATTTCCTTCTCTGGACCTAGAATGGGAAATTCTGTCTCCAAGGTCACTTTATCTAAATGGCTAAGAGACTACATACACTACATCTATTCACTTGCGAACAAACCTATACTACAGAATGTTAAAGCCCACTCTACCAGATCTATGGCAACCTCTGTAGCCTTCTATTCAAGAGCCTCTGTAGATGGTATCAGGCCGACTCAGTTCTGAGGTCTCGGAACCGAACCCATCAGTGATGAATTAAAGAAAATCAACAACACAGATGGAACGTAATGGTAAGACATAACTTCTTTTTTGTCGCTAATGACAAATGTAGCACTGTTCTTTATTTCTGTTGGCTTGACTTTGAATGATAACTGGCTACATTAGAAAAGCTTAGACTTAATCTTCCAGAAATATCAAATGTTTATCTGAGATGTAAAAAATGATAAACAGACATTAATCATAAATCTATGTATAGAATTGGTCTAGTGGTTTTTCTTTTATGCTAGGGCTAACCACTGCATCCTTGCTACTTAATATAATCACCTCTGAGGTCACCATTACTCAGGTAAATAAGTACTTGGGAGAGGGTATTCAGAAACATATGCTGTGCCAAGAAATATCTAGAATTCCATAGCACAATACAGCTGTTGCTGCATAGGTGTATATTAGGACCAGCACAATATCTGTATTCCAAGAAAAAGGCTGCTTTGTAAATTAATGCATTATTGGCATCAGTAGCACTACCAAGCTGTAGTGAAGGTACCGTTGTACAATAAGTCATGGGGTGAGTGCGACAAAAACAGTACAGTAATATGTCTGAGGCTATGCTTGTGCACTTACACAGCAAAGCATTTCATAGTTGTAGTTCGGGCATTGTGAGCAGGCTACTTAGGGCCACTGTAGCAAAAGTGTCACCTGAGTTCAGTACATAAATGGGGAGGAAAGGGGGAGCTAGCAAAAGCAGAAAAAGGGAATAATAAACAAAACATAAGGAATGGTAGGTGAGAGAAAATTGAGTCATGTGCCCATTTTGTATATCAAACGAAGAATAGATGAGTGAGGTAACAGGGTGCTTCTGTGAAAACAATAGAAGCAGTAAGGAAAGTAGCAATGGTAGACAAACATAAAATGTAGACAGTGTTTTATGGACACATAGGATGAGGACAACAGAGGCAAAACACTGATATACAGTGGAAAAACAACTAGTAGGGGACGGCATATACTGAAAACAGGGTATGGGGAATAACACGTAAGGAAGAGTATATACTAAGGTGGGGAACAGGGAAGGGTACATGGATTGACCAGACCACACAAGAGCCCACTTAGACATCAGTAACCTCCTTGACTGAAGTCGTGGGCAGGAGTTTCCTCTAGTGGACCTATGGCTAGGGCTGGGTACTTGTACAAATGTACCAGCCAAGCATTGTTCTGTGGTACCAGTGCAAGCATCCAACTACCATTGCATCTTTGGCATAACCAGCCTCCACAACTGATGGTGGGTGACCACAGGGGACCCCTCCAGGCGACTCCCAGATGAGGAGTATGTATGTTGTTGAGCCATGAAAGTTACCAGTGAGCTCGCTAGGTAAACTTCAACAGGGTGACCTCTGTCCCCTACAGAGTGTCTGGTCTGTCAGCCAGTGGAGGCATGGCAAAAGTCACATTCTCTGGCACAGACCAGTGTCCATCACGGCTCCTAAACCTGCTCCATAGTAGGACATATAGAAGAACAAGAGAAAGACAGAGAAAAAATAGCACACATTCATTATGAAAATGCAATTGCTAGGTGTAATCATGGACATATTAGATGTACTCCACCAGTGGAAGAATCTTTGCCCTCCTGAGAATGGCTTGCCTATTGCTCTCAATCCTTAGCCATTGTAAAAGGAAGTGATTCTATTAATCAAAGGCAAGGAGACAAAACAGAATTTTGCATATGCAGCGCTTTAGAATAAAAGGTTGGCACACTGTGTATAACCTCTGCCTTCCACTGGTGAAGCAGGTTGGGGTGGTGGTACCACAGATCACTAATGGGATGCCTACATTGATCATCAGAACAGCTGATGCCAGTGGTTTCACTTATCAGTCCACCTAAGCTGGTAAAATACATCCACCTTATATAACAATCCATCAGAATGGCCCAACAGATTGTCCCTGTGCAACTGATATGCAAATATTCTGCTGTCCTGCTTGTATTAGGCAGGAACCCTGCTGAAGTCAACACTGGCAGATCTTCATGAGAAGCAACATAGTAGTGCCATGTGCCTGGCCTTATGTTTTGATATCATATGAGGTTCACTGGTGGGCTGCAGGCTCCATACATGACCATAGTGAGCACACATCTCATTAGATCTGGAGCAGATGAGGGTGTGCATGCTAGCACTGCTTAAGTGTAATAGTGCAGTGCATTATGCTAGTAATTCAGAGACAATCAGTCTGAATTACTTCATTATTGTAGCTGCTAGACTAAGAGGCCCATTATAGTGTGACAAATAGTATGGTTGCCATACTTCAGAAGTCTGAGTTAAGGCAAGCAAGTCAGGAAGTGGAATGTGGTGGAGAAGACATTGAACCAAACTTTAATATAGGTATAAGGAAGGAAGTCAAGATGCCTGCCAGTACACCTCTGCACGGTTCTGAGCACCTATGGTGAGTTGCAGCAACAGGGCCAGAGGGGAAGCAGTAGATGTGGATGAAGTAACATAGCACGAGGGCATGAAAGGTAATTGTTGAGCTGAGTGAGGCCCCAACATGGAATAGAACATAGCACATTGCATGATAGCTACATGTTCAGCTGGAGGTGTGAGCTGTATTGTGGCCTATGCACAGGGAGATGGAGGTGGGGGCTGCATTGTGGCATATGCGCAGTGAGTTGGAGGTGGGGGCTGCACTGTGGCCTAAGCACAGTGAGATGTAGGTGGGGACTGCATTGTGGCCTATGGAAAAGGAAATGGAGGTGAGGGCTATGGTGTGGCCTATGTACAGGGAGATGGAAGTGGCGGCTGCATTGTGGCCTATGCACAGTGAGATGGAGGTGGGGGCTGCATTGTGGCCTATGCACAGTGAGATGGAGGTGGGGCTACATTGTGGTCTATGCACAATGAGATGGAAGTGGGGGCTGCATTGTGGCCTGTGCAAAAGAAGTGCAAGACCTGCTACAGGAGAAACAATGGCTCCTATACATAAGCCACAACATGGCTATGCATAGGTTCATAGGGGTGTACTAGGCTAATGGCTCTGGAGCGTTTACAAGTCTAGCCCAAAGACGTGCCCTGGCATTGTGCCACCTGACGTTCGTTCCCAGTGCCTGTATCAAGTAGAGCCACTGGAGTGATCCCCGGGGTGAACTTTCTATTTCCCATCCACTCAAGATCTCTCTTAAAGAGGGCCAGTGAGGTGCTCTGCTTGACGTGTATGGGAAGTTTGTTCCAGAGCATGGGCAGTCTCTGGGTTATGAACCTGTCCCTCCAGCATGTCCTGTTCATTGTGGTAATAAGGTTGAGGTCTCTGGAGTGTGTGGTGTGGAGGGATTGGGATTTCTCTTGATGTAGCATTTCTAACGGAGCTGGGTCAGACATGGCTTTGTAAGTCATGCAGAGATCGCTTCTTAGTAGACGATGTGAGACAGAGAATAGCTGGAGCTTTTTAGTCTGTCTATGTAAGACATGTGTTTAAGGCCTAGGATCCTCTTTGTGAGGTACTTTTGTGGCCTTTCCAGCTGTTGCATGTGTCTAGTGAGTTACATGCCAAATGGGACATTATACTCGACTGGCCTAATGAGGGAAGAGTAGAGAGATGGTGACCTCTTTCTTCCTGGATGCAAAACCCTTGATAATGAGATGTGCCACATAGGACTTATGACCACAATGGCAATGTGGTGGTCTAAGGAGAGGTTGCTATTAACCTGTGTCCCCAGCTCTCGTATAACACTGTCAGTGTTCAGTGGGCTCCCATCAATGTGGTAATTGGTGGAAAATGAGTTTTTCCCAAAGGGGATGACGATGCATTTTTTGGCAGTAAGCTTAAGGCCATGGTTTCGTCACCAGTCATTATTGTCAGTGAGGCCTTTCTGTAGGATGTCTACATCATTTGTGGAGTTACTAATGGCTCTCAGCTTGCAGCCGTCTGCGAACTTGGTCAGCCAGAGTCCCTCCGTGTTGGCCTGGACTTCTGAGAAGTAGATACTAAACAGGAGAGGACCCAGGACCAATCCCTATGGGACTCCACTCATGACTGGTCAGCAGTCTGACTTGGGAGTTCACTATTTTCACACTGTGGGTTCTATCTGTGAGCCAGTTTGCAACCCACCTAGTGATGTAGGGGTTGATGCTTAGTTTGGTGAGTTTATCAATAATTCTGTCATACACATCTTGTCAGGGGCCAACGATCTGCATGTAGAAGGAGTGATAGGCATGGCATGTATACAACAGTACTGGCTGTCACCACAGTGCTGCAAGAAGGTGCCAGTGACAACATGACCATTGTTGATTCCATTGTTGGACAGGGTGATAATGGTCACAGCACAACAGTAAACAAGTATGTGGCTACCAAATGTGGAGAGCAGCGCTGAGAGATATGGACCAGCCAATGCTGAGATATACAAGTCAGCCAAGGAGAGTCATGTACAGTCATGTAACCCACAGTCGTACACATCTTGTCAGAAGCCAAAGATCAAAACAGTATTTGGAAGAATTTACTACCACGGACAGTAAAATGTTATTGCAGGCTGTATGCACACATGATATGCGCATCTTGGACAAAGATAAAACTGACGAGGCTTTCTGGGACCAGGTATGGCTGGGACCAATTCAGGACATCGTTGAGGTGTGGCAGGAGGTGGTGCAGGGCATCAGCTCTATGGGAGGTGCATGTTCATAAGTGTGTACTAGGCTAATGGCCCTGGAGCCTTTACAAGCTTATTCCCCAAAAAATTGCCCAGGCATCGTGCCACCCGATATTAGTTCACAGTGCCCCTATCCAGTAGGGCAACTGGAATGATCCCTGGAATGAACTTTGTTACCCATCCACTCGTCAAGATTTCTCTTGAAGAGGGCCAGTGATGTGCTCTGCTTGACATGAATGGGGAGTTTATTCCAAAGTATGGGCAGTCTTTGGGAGATGAACCTGTCCCTCCAGCATGTTCTGTTAATTGTTGTAATGAGGTTGTGATCTCTGGAGCATGTGGCATGGGGAGGATTGGGATTTCTTTAGTTGTAGCATGTCAAGTATGTCTGGGTCGGACATGGCTTTATAAGTCAAGCATGTTCATCACAGGGTCACTCTTATAATACTGCCTGACAAGACTAAGCTGCAAGACATTTTCAGGGACATACCCACCACAAGATGTGGTCAACCAATATTGAAGTGTGGCTCACAGAGGAGGAAGAGTTTGTGGTATCCCTGTCCACTGGGGATTAGTGAATCCACATACCTGATGGTAGCTTGGATGTCAGTGGAGCTAGAAATGACTGTCTAAGCTCTGTAGGAATGCACAAGGTTAGTAATAGGAAGTACATTTCCATGTTGTATACTGACTTGCATATGAGAAGGACTTTTTAGTATATCTGTTCTGCATATCTGTTCTCCAGGTATATCAAGGGGGCTACTTCAACACAAAGTATGATGTATTTAGAAATCACCACACTCTGAAAGAATTAATTCTCCATTTATTAAATGAAATCAACAGTATAAATCAGATTGTTTTCATCTATACACAAGACTTCATCAGAATCTATCATAGATCTCATCCCCCCTCTTTTAAACATACACTAAAAAAGTCACATCAAAATTAACCAATCACAATGGATTTCAAAACATCCTATATTGTGAAGTGAAAATATTTGTAAAACTTTTTTATAAAATCAGTGGCAGTTCACTCAATTCATATTTTCCAAGCTTGCAACTTTAAAGTACTATTTATGCTAATATATCCACTGAATCCTGGAGGCACCCCTGCATTCAGTTTTAACTTCCACTTCAGTTCCATCTTTTCCAGTGGTTTTTCCCAATAGTGTTTCATCTGATCAATATTAATTTTATCAACCACAAAAAATGCAAACTTTTTTGTAGTTCGCACAGTGTTACATTTATATAAAGCATTCTTTTCATTCCTTTTTCTATTACTATAAATGTGTTCATATATCCTGTCTTTCAGACAGTGTTCCATTTCCCCACATAGAATGTGTCATAAGACACAGACATAGCAACATATACCACTGCTCGTGTATTGCAATTCGCTCTGGCTATATCCCCATATTTAATACAGTCGATGTAGCTGTATTGATATAATCGCACAGATTATGTCTCCCACACTTATTCGTAGTTTTTTTTTAATCATCTTGTCTTCCTTTTTAACATGCTCAAACATATATTTCAAATTCAACTCTCTCACTCTCTTGTAAAGAGATTTGGGTGCTGATCTCAGTATTGTTCTCAAATTATCAAAATGTATCAAAATTTCACAGTTGTCTACAGTTCTAACTACATTATAACCATCACAAGGTTAAATTCTTTATCAGTAACCTTTTCAAAGTTACTACTATCATATCCATTAATAAATATCAGAGAAAACATGTCACCCCAACCTTCACATACTTGTATAGTTGAATCTTGTTTAACATTTCCTCAGAGTAGCCTCTCTTCCTCAAAAGTTGTAACAGAAACTACCTCTTCATCTGCTCTGCACCATTCACATAGGACTCATTGATGTCATTCCTTAAGTTCACACAAACAGACCTATCCAGTGCTTGGTGGGTTCATTGCAAGACCAAGGCTGTAAGATTACCAATCTATAAAATTACACCATCCAATCCTTTAGTGTTCCTCTCTTGCATGTTTACAGTATCCTGACTAAAGGCCAGTTCAGGTGCTGCCGATACCATTGATGTTATGGAGTAAAACTTGAAACACTGCACCAACAAAAAGTGACACAGTGTTTAAAATAAACTGACTTATTAAGAAAACACCACACTCTGCAACTTACAAACTCGACATTCTCGACATTTGTTAAATAAAACCAACAGTATAAATTAGATTAAGTGCTTTTGTCTATATACAAGACTTCATCAGAACCTTATATCTTATCCTGCCCTCTCTTAACATGCAGTAAAATGTGTCAATTAACTAAACACAGTGGTTTTACAATATCCTATACTGCAAAATGAAAATATTTGGCTGTTTATACATGAATGGTTCAGAGCCATAAGGACACTTATTTATATAAAAGTAATAGTCCAAATAGACTAAATGAAGTACACTGCTCCGATGATTCCATGAGCCAGTGGTTAAAGTGTGAATTTGACTTTGGTTCAATGTGACGAGTTTTGGGGGAGGTGGTGGTTTCACAACTTCACCAGCTTAAGAAATCCTTGTTTAAGCACTGGCTACAGTTAGATAATTCTTTGTTATTGAGTGTTTAAAGAACAGAAGAATTCCAAAGGGCTTAAGAATTTGGAAATTTCCTAATGGTGTATTTCAGAAGTCTGTTTTACATCAAGACTTGCTGGCAATGTTTGATTGGTTTGGTTTTGAGTTGATGGAATTTGTAATCAAGGATAATGTGAGACAGGTTAGGAGACTGGCGAAAACTATTAATGAGCTGAATAGTAGCATTCAGTCTGATATGTTATTTTCATCCTATCAAGACCAACACAAGTGTACATTTCAAAAAATAGATAAGTTGATAATGTTAAGGAGAATAAAATGAAGAAATAAGAGAGAGAAGTGCAAATATGAAAAGGGTCGAGCATATCCATTGCCTATGAAACAATGTGAAGTGTTTACGCATGCTGAGGAGTTTCAACAAGGAAATAATGGTGCCCATGGGGAATCTGGCCGTGGCTGATTTTTCATCTAATTTGGAACAAGAGTTTAGTGAGGATGAGTATTCAGTACCTAGGAGATCTGATCGATTAAAAATGCACGTTTGATTCACAGTGGATAGGATGAAGCTGCTTTATACGAGAATTACCCTCAGTGTGCCTCATGGCCCAGGAGGACTCAACAGGGGAAAAGAAAAACAAAGAGATGGACTTGAACTTGATTTCAGTAGGTGAGGACATTATTCGAACTAGTAATAAGAACTAAAACTGTTTAACTATGCCAGTATTGATTTAAATAATGCTAATTTCTCTTTGTTGCAAAAAGTTTTCGCGTTTGTTCCTTCTGTGGGTATTGATTTCAAATTGTTAATATTATCAACAATATTATTTGCTAGGAAGTCAAATTCAAAGATATTTTTGAATGAAAAAGAACATTTTCAAAATCAGGATGAGAGAAAGAGCTGAGAAAAATAATTCATAAAACAAAGGGGCGCTCTTTTAAAAACTTGTTGAATGCTGAGTATCAGTTTTAAATGAATTGATTAATGGTAGAAATATTAGGGTCATGAAGCTGAACAAGGGGGATGCGATTGTGTTAATGAATAAATAAGACTTTTATAGGTAGACTGTCAATTCTATTAAATGATAATGTTTATGATGTCTTCTCTGTCAGTGAGATGAATATAGCTATGGTGAGATTGACTGTAAATTGAAAGATTCTTTAATGGTTATATTGATGAAAATATGTTTGTTTATGTACACTGATATGTCAGTTTGTAATGACTGATGTTAAAGAACTTTTTTTCAGTAATTTGGCATGAAGCGGTCTAGAATGCTTTAAGGAAGTTTTATTAGTAATGGTATTACAACTAAGGAGTTGGCAGTCTGGATTGAGTTAGAGATCTGTTTTGCAAAAAACTTTATTAAATTTGAGGCTGAATTTTACCACCAAATTTCAGGAGAGGCCATAGGTGCCATATGTGCCCCATTGTTTGCTAGTTTAGTATTACTATGTTGGGCATCTGAATTTGTATTTAAGTTTGTGATGTGCAAGTATTGGACAAGATATTTCAGTTTCCTTGATGATATATTCATTTTGTGGATGGAGTATGATGCAATAGATGCATTTTTAAAATACTTGAGACTGCTACTGCTTTTTAAGCTTTACATATTCATTGGCTAATGAATGTTGTAATTTTTTAGGTGTTACCATCAGTAAGGATTTGGTTAATAATATTTATCAAATACTTATTCAAAAGAGACCTTTTCAAATTCTTATGTACATTTTAGTAGTTGTCACCCGTTTACACACAGAACATCATTAGTTAAAGGACAACTTGTATGACTTTCTAGAATAATTTCCAGCAATGATGTGTTTGATGAAGAAGTAAAGTTTCTGTACAACTTATCAGGAAAAGAGGCTACCCTGAGGAAATTATTCAGATGTATGTGAAGGTCAGGGTGACAGGTTTTCTCCAATACTTATTAATGGATGTTATAGTTGTAACTTTGGAAAAGTTATTGAAAAACAATTTAACCTTGTGATGGTTATGATGCACAATCAGATCTGTAGGAGGATTAAGTCTATTGTTTTAGACAACTGGGAAATTTTGACACATTTTGGTAATTTGAGAAAAATAATGGGATCAGCGTCCACATTTGTTTACAAGAGAGAGTTGAATTTGAAATATATGTTTGAGCATGTTAAAAATGAGGGTAAAATTATTAAAAAGCAACTATGAATAAGTGTGAGAGATGTAATTATTGTGATCATATCAGTACAGCTACACCAACTGTACTAAATGAGGGGATATACCCCATAGGAAATTGTAGTACACAAGCAGTGGTGTATATTGCTACATGTGTGTCTTGTGATACGTTCTGTGTGGAGAAACTCTGAATGCTGTCTGAAAGACAAGATATATGATCACATTTATAGTATTAGAAAAAGGAATGAAACAAATTCTTTATATAAGCATACAATTGTTTGTTCAAACTACAAAAAGTGTGTCCTTTTTGTATATATATTAGCATAAATAGTATTTTAAAGTTGCAATCTTGCAAAATATGAATTGAATGAACTGTCATTGATTTTATAAACAGTTTTGCAATTGTTTTCATTTTACAATATAGGATGTCATGAAATCCCATTGTGATCGGTTAACTGACATGTGAGTTTTTAGTGTATGTTTAAAAGTGAGCGGGAAGAGATACAAGATAGAGTCTGATGAAGTCTTGTGTATAGATGAAAGCACTTAATCTGATTTATGCTGTTGGTTTATTTAATAAATGGCACATTTTTGAGTTGCAGGGTGTGGTGTTTTCTTAAGTTCATTTATTTTATACTCCATGCCATTTTCTGTTGGTGCAGTTTTACAAGGTGTGGATGTGCCTAAATGCTATTTACAAAGTTGTCACATGCTAGTATGTGTGCCACATATTAAGGGAATGAGGCCTATGTTCTAGCCCTGCCACAGAAATTTTATCTGTATGCTTTTACAGGGTCCAGCAAAATAGTACAGCACATGTCTGAGGTCAGCAGGGCACCAGAGGTTGACTATGATAGCAGGGTGCACATGATACAATCAGGTGACAAAAGTCACTGTCAACAGTGCTAACATTGGAGGACTTGCACACATTCCTAACATATGAGGTGAAGATGTAGGGGCAGACTGGACTTTTGGAATCACCTTCAGCTGGCACTTATGACCTGGCTGTGAACGCTCCACCAGGTTAACAGGAGTCACCACCACAGATAAAATATGTGAAACACCCTTCTTCTGAGGTGCATGGGTGTGCTGTAGGGGAAATTTGCATTGGTTTCATTGCTGCTATGAGTTCAAGTCTCTCCCTGACATGGATAGGTCAGCAGATGATGTGGGTCAGTGAATTAGGGACAAGCAGCTGCTGTACTCACCATGGTAGGGATAGTGAGTCTGGAGCGTGACCTGAATGAGAACTGCAGCAACTACATAGAGTGCCCAAAGATGTGCAGTGTGACATGGAGCCAGAATGTGTGCTCAGGACATTGGTAGTCAGCATGGCATCCACTGATGCTTTCATGACAAAGGTGGCCACTCACCTGTATTGTGCCTTTGCAGGCCATACAGGCTGCAGCAATGCAAGGATCTATATGCAAGGGATATAGTTACAGGCTGAGCTTACACAAGTAGCACACAATTTCAGAGACTGCATCACTGCCACCGCCAACCATAGCAACTTCCACACCTAGGAAAGTTGAACTTATAGTCATGGCCAGTGATACTGTTCAGCAGGCTCCACTTGTGGGATGCCTCACCTGTCCTACTCAGGTCCATGCATTTCCATACTGTACCTATCCCCTGTTTGCTGGTAGAGTGCTACGCATAGTTGGGGCAATTGTTTGAGCAATGCAAGCTGGAAACATGGCACCATGTGGGACACCACATTCAGGTTCTGGCGCATGCTACTGAGGTGTAACAAAATCTAAAGTGTAAGAGTGCATCCAGACCTAAAATTGCTAGGCCACATGGTACAGATGGCCAATGTTTGACATGGCAGCTCCACCCTAAAACTAGATGATGTGACTTCTGAGTTCCCCCAATCTTCTACCCCCGTGATTGGTTACTGCATCTACCTCCCATGACTCCTTATACATACAGCAATGTTGCTCTCAGTTGTTACTGTGCCCCTTCTTATCTCTATGGATGAGGATGACTGTGCCATGCCCACCCTCAGGCCCATCTTAGTAAGATAATTACTGCTGCATAGCTTCTCTTGCCAGTGCTCTATAATGCATACCCTGGATGAGATAATGCAATAATCATTTGTATTCTGCATCATGTGTGTCCATGGCCTGTAGCTGAAGGCCAGCTGCTGCCTTTTTGCCTGTGCTGTAGTATAGTGTGTCTGCCTCTGCCTTGCAGCTGGTTCTTCCTTTGTCTCTGCACATATGTCTCATTCTGTGCTGCAAGATGTTTCTCAGGCAGTACAGTGATGTTCCCATGTTGTATGTGCTTGCATAATGCTATATTGTGTAACATGGTGCAGACACCAAATATCTGTCTGAAGATCTCATCTCCTGTACTACACCAGATGTTTCCAAGAAGAGGAAGCATCCAGTTAGTTCAAGCACATGTTCAGAACTGTTCTGTGTCGGTAAATGTGTGGTGTTTTGCACTACTTCATCTATAGCCTAGGGGTACAGATCAGAGTAATTGTTCACTGTTCCAATGTATATTCAGTATTGCATGTGACACAGAACAGTAGCCAGCATTGTATGTAGCCTAGTGCCTGTTTGAATGGAAACTATATATCAGGAGTGGAAAAACATATATCATGGCCTGTGTATCCACCAACTTTTGTACCTACAAGCTAGTTGTCCATCTAGGAAACCATCCTACATGAAAAACTGGTAGAAATCACACATGTGCCAGATGTAGGAGTCTTGACAGTGGTTGGGTAAAGTAGAGATGCACTGTGTATAATACACTGTGCATTGCACACCACTTGGCAGTTGATAAAGTGGAACCCCTTCTGATGGATGTGCAGGACACTATGTGGAGCATGTTTGGCCTTAATGGTGATGTGAATGCAGTCGGTGGACCTCAGGGATGTAGGCTATGTTGCAACATTCCTGTTTAGTATTGGCTTTCCTCTTTACTGTCCACAGAAACCACATATGTGCCTGCACATGTTGCACCATCACATCAAGGAACTGGAGTAGATGCCACAAGACTGATACCTGTGAAATTAGTAGGATGTCCCCTCCTAGATTCTGAAAGTTCCCCATAGCAAGGATGGTTAATGCTGCACAAACCTTCATGTCCACATGGATGGGCAATCCAGGCATCACCTGTATGGTGACCTTAACTGTAGTGGTCAACAATGTAGTGGTTATTGAGATGATGGTATATTAGCTACTGATGGACCTTTCTGTGCCACAGAGGAGAATAGTGCGCTGTACTGTGGGCATCAGATCTGATCACAAAAAAAAAAAAGAAAGAAAAAAATCAGGCATATACTTACATTTTTTATTCAGTAAATTTGTAGAAATTTGTGTGATATGAGAACATGTTCTCAAGAAGAAATGCCACCTGTCTGCATTTAAATCCAGATTTTTCCTGATAGATGAAGCCCTGAGAGTCTTGTGTTTCCATTCTGGCCATCAAAATTTCACTGCTCCTGACTGTCAATTTATTTAAAAAAAAAAAAAGTCATCAAATCTTCAAAGGATAATTTAATATTTTGGACAATTGGCAATGCTGATGAACCAGTAATTGCTTTATTATCATGTGTTTTATGTAGACTTAAGAAGTCTTCCAACACACAAACTACATTGCAAAAAAATTAACGTGCAAACTCAATCTGATTGTTGCTGTTTTCAGTCCAAGCTGAAGCAGCTTCTCCATATTTTCCAGTCACATATTTAGTAAATAAAAATGTAAGCATAAATCACAGTTATCCATGTAAAAGTTCTGCATCACTGATTGCCCACCATACCAACTGCTGTATTTAGCATATTCTGCAGTTTTCTTCATACAGGCTATCTTCTGTTCAGTAGGGTAATAAGTGACAGACAAGCTTAGGTGTGATCACTGGATAGCAGGAAATTCTGTAACACAGACAATGATTAATTGTGTAAAATCACTTCCCACAACAGTGACAAATATGAAATTGCTCTGACAACCTCTAAAATGCAAATCAAAATATTTTAACAATGCAGAAAGGGTCAGAAAATGCAACCTACTCTTGTTTTTTCTGGGCGGGGGCAATGTACCTTGAATCAATCTGTATGTATAGCAAATCTACGGTCACACTAGTACAGAAAAGGTTGAAAAGAACTGTAAAGGTTATGTCGTCCTCTTTGAGTGTAACAGTGCACTCCATGTGTGACCAAATCAGTGCTGACATTCTGCTACTTTGGCACACAATAATATAATAATAATAATATAAAAAATATGCTCTGTGACATTCTGAGAATTACTAGCAGGAGTCGACAAACAGCAGGTAGAGGACCCCTGTGCCATCCACTGCATTTCATCATCTACAGCCAAGAAACAAACGTTTGTATCTTTATGAAGTAAATCCTGAAAACACAGAAGATTGACCAAACCTGCACCTCCCTTCAGCAGTTCTATCTAGATCCTTCATGTAATCATTCAAATAGTATCCTAAAAAATTGACTCCCACAGTTCCTGCTACAGTTAACCAGTGCCATTTAACACATTTCTGTTTTGAGGTTGCAAATGACAAGATGTGTTTACTCCAACACAGTTCAGATATTTGTTAAATTGTGCTGCCCAGTGCCCACGTTTGCATACCGTGCAAGCTGTGTTGTCTGGACTGTGTAGAGCTTTAAGGGTAATGCATATGCAGATGTTTGTGTTAATTTTTTGTTGTGTTATGTTGTACAAACATTTCACTATCCTACTTTATCCTCCCACCCTCCCAAAGGTATGGCTGTGCATGTCCAGTGTCTTGAATGCTGTACCCTATCTCATCATGCATCAACTGCCCTGATTACTGTTTGTGCCTTTGTAACAGCAAGACATGAAGACTGTGATAAGGTGTGCCCTCTGCAGACAGCAAATACCCCTCTTAGAAGAATAGGATGTCCTTTTCCAGTGCAGGCTGTGTAGGGTGTGATGTTGTGTGACTCATTATTGCTACTGTTAAGCAACACATAGCAATTGAAAGCCAAACATATGTATGAATAAATTAAATATAAAAAAAAAAACAGGGACCTCATTGTACAGAAAAGAGGTTTATTTCAACAATGATACCTTCTTTACAAATCCTTCATCAGCTTTCCACAGTTTTAAAATCTGAATGGCGCCATAAAGTCTAGTATATTACTGGCAGTAAAATATCAAAACAAGTTATCAAAAATGCACATTAATAATGTATTGTTCAAATAGCTCACAGTACTTGTCTGTGAATTTAAGCCATGGAGGTAGTTGCTGTAGCTTTTGACTTTAACATTTTAGAGAAAGATGAACGTTTTATACCTAAAACATACTTATTTACATTAGGTTCTTTTCAGTTTCTTGAGGCATCTTTTTTCTCTTTTTTTTCAGTTTTAGCTGTATTCCTCTAATTTCAGCATATATTGCTCTGTTTCCATGCACGGCTCTTGAGCTGCAATGTCCTGCAGCCTTTTACTACATTTCTCTAATCTCAGGGCTGATTTTGTGCTCATATTCTGGATGTGCAGGCTGTGCCACTTTATGCCCTACCTTGCCATTTAGATGGTGTTTCCTTCAGAGGCCTGGGTGTGCAGGCTGTATGGCCTACATTGCCATTTAGATGGTATTTCCTTCACAGGCCTGGATGTGCAGGCTGTATGTCCTACCTTGCCATTTAGATGGTGTTTCCTTCAGCGGCCTGGATGTGCAGGCTGCATGTCCTACCTTGCCATTTAGATGGTATTTCCTTCAGAAGCCTGGATGGGCAGGCTGTATGTCCTACCTTGCCATTTAGATGGTGTTTCCTTCAGAGGCCAGGATGTGCAGGCTCGATGTCCTACCTTGCCATTTAGATGGTGTTTCCTTCAGAGGCCAGGCTGTGCAGGCTGTATGTCCCACCTAGCCATTTTGATGGTGTTTCCTTCAGAGGCCTGCACAGCATGCAGTGCTCATTGTTTCATTTTTCCTTTCTGTGGTACACTGAGCAGGTACTGGCAACCCCACGAATCTGCCTATGAACTGAACAGCTGTTTGTACTCGCACTGAGGTAGGTACCTTAGTCCTTAATGCTGTATGCAATGGGTGGGCTGTCTTTGAATCTGGCTACCAATTGTTGTGTAGTAACCTTATGGAAATACTTAGAAACTACGCATATCGGTGGGTATACCAGCAGGAATTCAAGGCATAAGATAATTTTCGGACAGTGTGTAGTGAAACAATTATCTTTTAAAGTGCTTAAGATTAATGTTTATTCTACTGAATATATCCTATATTTTATTATATGGATAGCCTTTTTCTTTTCATTTCCTTTAATCCTGGTTACTACCTTTACCCAGTACTGGACATTTTTTGCTGAATTTGCTGCACTGCTTTTCTGCCCGTGAACATTGTCCTTGCATTTTGCTCCATTCAGTTCTTACATATAATCTGTTTCACAGTGTCCTGCAGTAGCCATTTGCAAAGCTGCCAGCATCAAAAGGAAAGTGTAGAGTTTAAAAACGGAAATGGCATCTGTAGTTCATTATAACTTCAGATTTCTTCAGCTGAAGTACCATTCAGTGTCCATTCTGATTCATATCGTATATAGTTTTGATGGGTGTGCCACAGTACTTACAGATTCTTTTTCCATTTATTAGTCACGAGGCACATATTTCATGTTGAAAGCCTGTTTTCCTTACGTTTCTTGTCTGTCTAGTTTCCTTTTTTTCTCATTAGTAGTTGAATTGTGGTTCAAAGTGTGTAGCAAAAATGGATCAATGGACTCTTTGTTTCTGATTTGTAGTTTAAAGTTTGACTAATGTGCTTTTCTTTTGAAGCACTGTCACTTTTATCTTGATAGGAGCTGTCACGCTTCAAAGATTGTTTTACAAAAGGCGGCATTGCAAACTCAGTTGTATAGTGTAGTTAAGTAGGGTAGACGAATACATGTAATTAAATGAGATGGTAGAAAAAACTTGGGAGTCTTTGAGGTATGCAATTTTCTGTCTATATTTCTGTTGATTTAGTGCCTACGGGACACATATTTTAGTTCCAGTTCTCCATTAACAATTCTTTTAAATCTGTGCCAATAGAAAGGGTATGAAGTAATACTTTAATAAGCAGCATATGATATATTTCACCATATGGTAATCACTATTTTGCTTTATATCATGTTGACAGAAGTAAATTTACTGTGTTGATTCACAGACTTATAATGCTGTTAAAAGAAAATAATTGTCCAGGAAAGCATAACAGTTCTAAACAATGACTATCCTTAAATTTTTGGGATTTCCATTTACTTAAATGCAGTTTTACTAAAAGGACTTTCTAGCAAACCTCAAGCTTTACTTAGTTTGTCACAAAACCAAATATTAATTTTAGTTAATATGTCAGAGTAGACAATCCATTATTGCAAGGCTCATGATAGTTTGTTTCTTAGTTCAGGATAGTTTGTTTCTTAATGCATCTGTTTTTATTCACAAAATTATAAAGTTAAGTCTTGATTTGAAGCACATTGGTTTCTGATAGTGCTTTATATCCAAGAAACACCGAGCTCGAGTCCCAAGCACTGGAAAACCACCGTCTTAAAGCCAGGGATTTGAGCATCTTGTAGTTTGTGTAGACTGTTTCTTCAGCATGAATTTGAATGAGTTTGGGCAGGTAGAAATGTAGATGGAGTGGTAGGGTGACTTTTTAGGTATTTTTAGGGTTAGGGAGTGGGAAAGGAGATTTAGGGTGTGAAAGGAGAGTTTTAGGGCTAGGGAGTGATCAGGGAATTTAGTTTTAGGGTGGGGGTTGGAGTTTTAGATTTAGAGGAGCAATCTGGGACTTTAGGGTTAGGAAGGGGGAGTAGAGTTTTAGGGTAAGGTATGAGGACTTTGGTTGGGAACTAAAACATAGAATCCTCCCCCTCACTGGATGTTTGACAGCACAACCACTCAGGACGCACCAGTGTGAAACTGGTATTATTCAGGGGTGAGTAGATTGGAGTGACCAGTAGATCCATTAAAGGACTGTCCCATGTCATTAAGGTAACAGTATTTATTTAGAACATTAAAAGTATGGTAATTTCCAGAATCTATTATTAATTTATTGACATTATGTGATAATTCTAGAACATGAATTACAACAGAGGTTTATTTATCACAAAAAGTAGACAGGAAGATAAGAAAAAAACAGGTATGTCTTTCAACATTTTTATTTGCATTCGTAACTGAAGCATGGGAATACTAAAGCCTAAACAATACTAGATATTGTGTATAAGACAGACAAGTCAGTGCTTCATAAGTAAAATCTGCTGTGTGTTTTCTATACTCTGTTGAAGATGGGATATCTCTGTTAACAAATACTTTGCCTTGATGAACCGGTAGTAGCAGTAGCAACACTACTTCTTCTGTGACACAGGGTACCAAACGAGGGTGCAACAAACAAACTCCAAAAAGCAGAGAAACAACATAGGAAGAAGCAGCACGCTGAAGCAAACCTATCCAGACTGTAGGGTAAATGAAATACAATATATCCTTTGAAAGTTCAATCCTTTACTTTCAAAGGATACAGTGTATTTCATCCACCCTGCAGTCTGGATAATTTTCCTTCAGCATGATGCTTCTCTTCCACCAAAAGAAGGTGTTAAAAGAGCTTTGGTTGGGTGGCATCTGCTCAGCACAAGTGCTTCTAACAATCCAGGGCTATTTACCTGAGAGGCTGGTTTGACTTGCTAAGGATACTGTATTGATAGTTGATCACCACAAGTAATACTTCACTATTTGTGTGTGATATTTCTGCTGTGTGTTGTGATTTCCATGCTCTAGGGGAAATAGTATGCCAAACCTGCTGCAACATATTTCTTCTAAGACAAACTGTGCTATTCTGTCCTTTCAGTCTTCTACTACTGAAAAGTTCTAACAGTTTGTCTTAACATTGTAGTAAGCAAAATAAGTGAAAACCACAGAGAATAGCCATATTGTAAAAAATTTCCTTTATTTTTATGGCATAGATCAGTCAGCAATATAGCCAAAAATAGAATCAAAGGCGTGCAAACAAAAAAGTTGTCTGCTTTTAAATTTGAAAGGTAATAGAGTAAGTTAATAGTTGCACATATTTTTAAAGAAAATGATGAAGTCGTAGTGCATGCTGGTATCTACTGATTGCATACCTCTTAAATTATGAGGTAAATCACATATTTTACTTTTGAGAAACCCTTTTCCCAAACAGGAAAGGTGGTGATGCGCACTATCCATCCTTATTGTACAGGGTATAGTGGAAATGTGTTTGTACTTCACAAATAATATAAATATTTCTCCACTTGATTCCACTGTGTTTTGTAATTATATTTTGAAGACTGATTGCTTGTTACATATCTTGCTGAAGAAAGCTGAGGGATAAGCTTGTTGCAATCCCGGTTCTGTTACAAAAATCATGGCTTTTGGATGCAGAGTAACATTTTTGACTAAAGCAATGCTGGGTAGAGTTATAACTGGAATGGAGTCTATACTTTTTATGACAGGAATAGAGTTCATATACTTCTTTTACTTGTGTTTTAGAGACAGCTCTTAGGGATAGTTTATTGAACTTTGCCATTAAATTAGATGCTTCCATCATACAATGAGATTATATATGTATTTGTGCTGTTTTCATATAAATGTTGTGGTACCTCTAAGTGTTAGTATGCCTTGATATAGTACTTCCTACCAGTATGATTTTTTATTAACTATCGTTCTTTGCTTAGATAAGATTTGCTGTATTTCTAAGCAATAGCTTGAATTTTAAAATGCCTTACACTATCAAAGCACTACAGTGAGTACCTGAATAAAAGTTATTATTTAGTGTGATAGTCAGATTTGAATTATTCCAAAATATTTTTGAATTTGACCATATTTGCTCCATTTGGTCTCTATTTTTTTTTAATGGAAACGTTCTTTAATTGCTTTTACCATCTTTCCTCCCAGGTCATTGGAGGTTGGCATTATAGTTAAGGTACAGGCTTAAAATAGCCCACAAGGGCAATTAGCCTAGTACTTATCTATGAACCTATGAACCTATAACTTTAACTTTCTGTCCTGCTTCCTATAAGTTATGCCTGATTCAGAATGTCTTGTAAAAAAAATAAGAAAATGTAGTTATAATATTCTAGTAGAAAGAATATCCCAAACTTTCTATTTAAATGTGCTTGTTGTTTAGCCTGTACTTTTGTCGATGGCTGCCTAACCACCTTTACAATTGGAAATCCAAAAAGATTTCCTGTATTCCCAGTGGACATTCTGCATTCTAAATACTAGAACATTTTTCCAATATTTGCAGAACCTCTGAAATATTTTTAAATGTTACAGAATAGTTCTGTCATTCCTATAAACTTTGGCAAACTATCTGCTCTAAAGATGTTGTCCTTAAGATATTAGATGGTCTTAGGAGTTTTGTGTAGACTGAATGGCATTTGAATGAGTTGTTTACTAGATGGGTGTAAGAGAGTTTACCAGTATATGTTCTATAGCTGTACTAAACTAAAATGGCGTTACTAAGCTTCTCTATATAATACCGAATATGTGTGATACTGGACTAGACATCATATTTTGTATTAGCATGTGACAGTGAAAATCAACATGTATTCATCTACCATCTGGTCTTTTTTACTCCATTGTCAGGGGTGATATCCACTCACTAACAGGTTTCATTAACAACTTCTTTTGAGATTTTCTGCAATGCATTCTTTGTCAATGTTTATGAATTACAGAGTAACTTATACTTTTATTTTGTCATGCAAGGAGTTCCATTTTGAATTTCATGCACTTATTCTGTAACGTGTGAAATGTTCAGCTAGAAATAGTCAAAGAAATAAAACTACTATTTTCTACTAACTAGATTTTGTTTTTTAATAATAGTAGTTTTATTTTTTTGTTACGTGACAGAACATAGTCCTATAAAAAAGTTTCATTGCCATAATTAGACACATCAGAGATCTGAAGTAGTTAGCTTAATTTTATCTGCAACCTGTGGGTATACGGATCCGTATCGGATCCGAGCTGGCAACTTTTTTCTAGTATCTGCTCAAAGCGCCGAGCTCCTCCCCTTACCCATAATGCCCTACCATCTCCTATCTTCCCTTAGATCTCGTTTGCCGCACCAGTAGTGTGCATCGTGGTCTCCTTTACTCTGAGCTAAAAAGGAATAGTAAGTGGAAACTTTTTGCTTATATCTAGGTGTGCTTGTCTAGGATTATCCTTCCTCCCTGTCTGTAGTAACGCATTTGGTTGTTAGTGTAAAAAAAAAAAAAAAAAAAAGTTTTTTGTATTAGAGTAGTAGTTAGGCCTGCCCTTCCCCCTACTTGTGTGTGTGCAGTTTTTGGAAAGGTAGTACTTATACCTTTGAGTGCAGGACTATGGCTGACCAGCCAAAGCCTGTGTTCAAAAAATGGACAGAGTGTGGCCATAAGCTTTCCCCTGCCGATGGTCACACTCTGTGTGTGATATGCTTAGGAGTGGCACATTTATCCACTCAGTGTACTGTCTGTTCAGGCTTCAAACCCTAGGGCCCTTAGGGATCGTAAGGCCAAGCTAGTTACCAAAGGCCTTCTCCCTGTTACCATGCTGGAATCTGCCTCGGCCTCAGTCGCTAGTGTACCACCCCAGACAGGGACTCAACCTCCCTCTTCATCTTGCGATGGGTCCTCGAAGGACAGATCTTCAGTCAGCGAGTCTGACAAAGATAAAGAAAAAGAGAAGGAAAAGGAAAGATGCAGAGAAGAAAGGGAGAAAAAGAAAGTCAGGCATCGTAAAAGATACCCAGACAGGGAGCTCTTTCTCAGCCCCCCCATCTAAGACCATGAGGCCTGTTTCTCCTCTGCTTTGGTCACCTCGTTTCTCACTGGAGCCATTGGAACATTCGGACCCGAGGCCCTCCACCCCTCTGCACAGACCAGCCAGATCTGAGTTGGTGGCCTCTTCGAGGTCGACTTGGAGCCTATCGGACATGGATATGGACAGGATGATGTGGAGATTTATTCAGACCCAAATTCAGATGGGAGTCTTGCCATGTCCCTCTCCTTCTGGAGGGGTGAACTCCATGCCTCTTTTCCACCCCATCTCTCCTTCCCCGATCCATGCTTCGGCTTTGAGGCTCTTGGATCCGAGGTTTTTTGGAGCTGGTAGCTCGGCGCAGACGGTTCCTCCAACTTCGACTCTGGCTGTTACCTTGAGTTCCTCGGATCCGACTGACTCTTGGAGCCGCTGGCAGGGAGCTGGACCCAGGGGAATGGATTCTTCAGTTCCGACCCTTTTGGACCCGATCTGTTCCCTCGGACCTCAGGCTACCCTGTCTTTGGCTCTGGTCCACGCTTTGGATCTGGGGAGGACTTTCCCCTTGGTCTTCGAAGTGGTGGAGAGGGTTCTCTCCCAGAGATTGAGACCCCAGCCCATCCCCTCCGATACCACCCAGGCCCCCCTGGATTTGGCGACGACTCCCTTCATCCTGTCTTAGGGACAGCCCATGCCAGAGGATCCCTAGGTTATTTTCCCCAAGGAAGACCCTGCAGCTCACGGATCCCCTTCTGAAAGTCCCACTGAAGAGGGTCACCGCAAGCACAAGTGCAAAAGGAGGCACTTGGACTCCCCCGAGTCTCTCACCACTGACACCTACTTAGATGAAGGAGAAGGTTCCCCCAGGTCACCTCCCGAAGACGTCTCCTTCGAAGAAATTATGGAGATCCTCCGCCAGAGGGGAGGTTGATCAGCCCCAAAATCTTCTGGGGATGAATCAGTGTTCCTGGAGGCCTTTGGCATGGGCCCATCTACTTCCTGAGTGTCCCCACCAGCAGACCCCTTGGTGGTCCTCATCACCACAAGGGCGTGGAAGGAGCCTGACACCATAGAGCCCATCCCCAAATGTCCTGACAAGGTTTTATCTCCTCCTTCTGATAGACAACCCTGGTCGAAAGGAGCCCCAGTTGATGCTATGTTGGTTGCAGCGGCCACAAAGAAGGAACTAGCATAGGAGAGTTCCTTAGTCCACCCTCCAGACAAGGAGTCCAGGTCGGTGGATAGGTTTGGGAAGTGTGTATACTCCTCAGTGACTTTTTCTATCCGTGCGCTGAATTATTTGGCACATGTGATTCGACTTCAGCGAGACCTTGCTTAGGAATTTGCTGAGTTGCCCTCAGAGTCTTTATCGCCACAGGACAGACAGCTGTTCTCAGCGAAAATGTCTACTCTGAAGTCAGTCTCAAATACAGCTATGCGGCTACTTTCCCATGCCACGGAATGAGCAGCTAGAGCGGCTTTGACAAGCATAGCCATGAGGCGTCATGCCTGGCTCAGATTGTGTCAGTTCGCGGACCCTTTCAAGGCATCATTTATCAACGCTCCCTACGATGGTTCTTCCCTCTTTGGGAAGACAGTATGCGACACACTTGTCCAGAACAAAAAGGACGGGAAGACTTTGTCTGCCATCAGAGTCCACTTCTCTAACTCTCAGCAGTCCTTCTCTAGGAATCAGAGGGCAGAAGAAGATGTGGTTCCGAAAATCTCAGTTTTCCTGGGATTCTCAGGACAGCTATTCCCCCAGAGGCAGAGGGGGACAGGATCGATGCCGACCTAGAGGTAGAGGATGTCCCAGGAAATTCGGGTCTAGGGAACCCTTCTCCGATAGATCCGGTCAGCAGCCCTGAGGGATTGCCCGACTGTCCTACTCTGGAGACAGTCTGGGGATGATTGTCCTTACACCCAGCGGCATGGGAGTCCATTACGACAGATCGCTGGGTTCTTCAGATAGTATCCAGAGGTTACTCTATTCCTTTCATTGCCCCTCCAAATATTACAAAACACCTCCCGGATGTTCCACCCACTCACAGGGAGGCCGCAGCTCTAGAGGTTTCAAAGCTGCTTCTCAAATGAGCCATCGAAAAGGTCCCCCGATCAGTCCTGATTAGGTGTCTACTCAAGGTTCTTTTTGGTGCTAAAGATGGGGGACCTCAGGCCCATTGTAGTCCTGTCAACATTAAACCTGTCGGTAGCAAAACAGAAATTACGGATGGTCAACCTACAGTCCATTCTACCTTATCTCCGAGAGTGCGACTGGATATGCTCGTTTAGACCTTCAGGATGCTTACTACCACATCAAAATACACAGAAGCTCCAGGAGGTTTCTGCTGTTCCGGCTGGGAGCCAGTCACTTTCAGTTCAGAGCCCTACCCTTTGGTCTCACCACAGCCCCCAGGGTGTTCACCAAGGTAATGGCAGTTGTAGAGGCTCACCTGAGGCATCAGGGTATTCAGGTGTTTCCATACCTGGACGACTGCCTCTTCACTGCGCACAACAAGCATCACTTGTGTCTGGCCCGAGATTATTTCATTCTGTTAGCAGACCTACTGGGAATTAGTCAGTGTTCACAAATCCCATTTGCAACCAGTACAAATTCTAGACTTCACTGGGGCACAGTTAGACACTTTGCAGATGAAGGTATTCCTAACTCCAGACAGGATTCTACATCTCAGGTGCCACATAGCTCAGATAGCGAACTCCCAAGTCTTCAAAGGCGAGCGAGGTTCTCCGGGCTCTGGGCTCCATGGCTGCCACCATATCTATTCTCCCGTATGCATGCCTTCACATGTGGGCTCTTCAATGGACTCTGGCTGTTCAGTGGTCTTGGCTAGACCTACCCATGGAATTTCCGATCAAGATCAGTCACGTCTGCAGGACATCTCTTCTTTGGTGGTTAACTTCACCGGAGATATCAAAAGGACGCCCATTTGCATCACCCCCAGTCCAAACCACAGTGACCACGGACGCCTCCCAACTCGGGTGGGGGGGACACTGTTCAGGAAGGACAGTCCAAGGCACGTGGTCCCAGACAGAGACCAATTTGCACATAAATATTCTAGAGATGAGGGCAGTGCTTTTAGCATTGGAAGCCTTTCACACAGTCCTCCCTCTCGGATTGATTGCAATTCAGTCAGACAACATGTCGGTCGTCTGGTATATCAACAAGCAGGGGGGAACCAGATCCTACCCTCTATGTCGCGAGGCCATGAGAGTGTGGGAATGGGCGATTTCCACCGGTCGGTGTCTGATAGCAACGCACATCCCGGGGCACTCCAACATTTTAGTGGACAGACTGATCAGGGCCATTCTGATGCCTTATGAGTGGTCTCTGAAACAGTCAGTAGTGGAGGAGATTTTCCTGGCATGGGGTCAGCCTTGCTGCGATCTCTTCGCATCTCCTTCCATCACGAAGTGCAGCAAGCTCTTCGCTCTGATTCCCTCACCAGGGGAAGTCCCCAGAGACACTCTAGTCCATGTTTGGCCCCCCGGGCTTCTGTATGCTTATCCACCTTTACCTCTCATTCCGAAGTTTCTTCAGAAAGCTTGCCGACTACGGTGCAAAGTGATCCTCATTGTCCCATTCTGGCCTTGTCAGGTTTAGTTCCCATTGCTTTGGTCTCATCTCTTAGCTCCCCTGTGGGTTCTGGATCCCTGCCCAGATCTAATTTCCCATCTGTCGGGGACACGTCCGCCCGATCTGGGCAGCCTCAAGCTAACAGGTTGGTTGCTCCAGTTCCGTTAATCACCAGGACTCCCAGTCTTTCATCCCAGGTAAAATCCATTCTGGTGGCCTCTCTTAAAGACTCCCCTAGGAAACTTTATTGCAGTAAATGGAAGCGCTTTTAGATCCCTTTACAGCCCCTGTTCCAGTGGTGATGGACTTCCTGTCTGGTGTCTTTCAGCAAGGAGCTAGTTCCTCCACAGTGAAAGTATAATTGGCAGCCATTTCTAGGTTTCACGTTGGTGAAGACAACATGGCCTTAGCCTCCTCTAGGCTGTGTAAGGCTTTTCTTAAAGGTATTTTTCTGTTACGGCCCCCTGTCAAGTATTCTGTACCTCCTTGGGACTTTACTTTTGTTTTACAGGCATTGGTGGCCCCTCCTTTCGAACCCGCAGCTTCGGTGGACTTAAAATTTTTGTCCTAGAAGACAGCTTTCCTAGTCGCCATCACATCGGCTAGGAGAGTTTCTGAGCTTCAAGCTTTGTCTACCATGCCTCTGTATTTGGTTTTCCATAAGGATAGGGTCTCCCAACTTCCAAAATAAAGGTGAATACAAACTCTATCTGTTAGATGTTCATAGACAACTTTGTTTTTATCTTCATAGAATGAAGTCTTTCTGCAAGACTGACCAATTGTTTGTTTCCTTTTCCAAAGTGTTTATGGGAAAACCTATTTCTAAAGTTTCTTTAGCCAGATGGATCACTCTTTGCATTTCACATGCCTACAAAGCAAAAGGTTTATCTCCTCCTGGTATAGTTAAGGCTCACTCTACCAGGTCCATGGCGACTTCTGCTGCTTTTTGGTCCAGGGTACCTTTGGACAATATTTGTGCAGCAGCGACAATTCAAATTCCTTCATTTCCCATTACAAATTGGATCTGATTTCGAGGGGTAGAGCATTCTTTGGCTCTGCGGTGCTCAGGACTATCCTTCCATAAGGGTCTCCCAGGATCGGAGTAGCTGGGGACTCTGTCCCACAGGTTGCAGATAAAATTAAGTCAACTACTTCAGATAAAGAAGTTATGTACTCACCATAATGTTCCATCTGAGTAGTTACACTTCATTTTTCTGCAACATTCCCTCCCTCCATCCCCCGGACCTTATCCTGTTTTCAGGTTGGTTATTGGGTTGAGTTGCATATATATTGTTAGTTGCAACAAACTCGATCTGAGGGAAGATAGGAGATGGTAGGGCATTATGGGTAAAGGGAGGAGCTCGGAGCTTGGAGCAGATGCTAGAAAAAAGTTGCCGGCTCGGATCCGATACAGATCCGTATACCCACAGGTTGCAGAAAAATTAAGTATAACTACTCAGATGGAAAGTTATGGTGAGTACATAACTTTGTTTTAATGCAAATGTAAAAATAACATGTAATGTAAGAGTCAATGTCCAAGTCAGAAAGTATGTATATGAGTGGAAGTATAGGACATGTATGCCCCATAAGTAGGTTTTCTGAGTATTATACAATGTCACACTCATTCTTTTGGGTGGTATTTGTAATGTAAATTTTACCAACATCAGGTGTCACTAGTCCATATACGTAATAGGTTACATGCAATACCTAATAAAGTTTTTATAGAATTCTGGCGGCTGCAATATTACGTGATCCCTTATACATCGCTCTTCCTTTGGATGATTTGTCCCACCCAGATACTACTGCATTCTTAAAACACCACTGTCTTTCTAGTTGCCTCCCCTTATGTTAATTTGACCATCTAATTTCCTCTCTGCATTTACTGGCTGGTATGAGTAAGCACAAAATTGTCATTTTGTGAAATCACTCGCCTTCAGCTAGTTACATTTATTGGCCATCCTACTGTATTCCATAGTACCAGTATACAAAAGTGACCACCCCCTTTCATCTATCTTGCTGTTTTAAAAATGGTGACTCTCCACTAAAACTTAACTTTTTAGACAGGTAAAACTTAAGTTACCTACTTTTACATCCAACTCCTCTTGTGTACATTGTCGTGTTTAGGATAAACCATTTTTTTTTCATCTTACCTTTAAGCATCTACTGCAAGACCACCAATTATTGGAGAGCCCAAATTCTGCCTCTCAGTATTCATCTTGGGATTAATGCTTCTGTTTTCTCCTGGTGAGAGAAGGAGTTCAGTTACATTATTTCCTGGAGACAGCTGATCACCAGAAAGCTTAATAACTGCTTTATAGGTGACAGCTTGGAATATGTGCCTATATTCCAATCCTGATGATAGTAGGAACAGAGTACATTGATTCCTGACTCTTTCTGGTTGGAGAGTGAGTGTGTGTGCTTAATGTACCTTATTGGTCTGGTTGCTATTCGAGGCATCTACCAGAAAAAGGCTACAAGCCTACAGACCCTTGCATCATCTGGGACAAGACTGTGGATCAGCAAATAGGCCGTGGTCTGCTTCTCTTCTTGGGATTGGTACTAACATTTTGCTTCTGGTGAGAGAAGAAGGAAAGGAGCATTGTATCCCAACAGAGTGAAGCTGTGCTGAGACCAGCATTAGTAGTAGCCAGGCAGTAGCCATTCATGCAACTCCCCTCTTTTCATCATTCTTGACGAGCTAATTCTTTATTTATCTGTAAGTACTGCTTGATTTCTTTCAAACTTCAGAATATCTGCCTAAATACTTTATCCTTAAATTTTCAGGGTCTATGTATTAGTTTCCCCTCAAGTGTTTGGTAGTGCTCTGTAAAGACTCACACCTTGAGTGACGTTTTTCCTATATAAGGAAACAGCTCCAGTACTTGGTAATAATGGCCATCCCTCCTGGCATGGCTAAAGGTCAGTTCCCTGTGCTTTCTCCTATTAACCTGGTGAGTGAACTTGGGCATTCTGAGAGAGTGTAGCAACTGCCTCATGTACACAGACAACCCTCTCCTCTTCCCTCCCATTACTCAGACTTGTGAGAGATGCACTTATATATCCAAATTGGAAGCCATGCACTCTCAACCTGTATAACTGGTCTAGAGGAGAGGGTAAATACCTGCACCACACCACATGCAACACATAGCCCTCCAGAACACCCACCATCACATCTCTCACAAACTACACACTCACCTTCATGGGGGCTGTCAATAGAAATCTACCCAAATAGCAGAGATTTCCAAGGCAGAAGTGCAATCAACCACCACAACACAGCACAAACCCCAAGACACATAGCTCACCTACACAGTGTGCCCCTCAACCTAAGCCCCCAAGGCAAAACAGATTGCCCAATACACTAATCATAGGTGACTCGATAGTGAGGCACACTGATGTCCTACTCACTAGGTTGAATAAGGAGAAGGTAACAGTCAGCTGTCTATCAGGAGCCAGAATCTGACACAACACACGCATTCAGGTCACTCAATAAGTACAAGTATGACTTTGTCACTGTCCATGTGAGTGTGAATGACCTGAGACACACCTCCCTGGACTACATGAAAAGAGACATGGAGGAGCTCTCGGATTATGTGGCCCAGGCAGGTATGACCCTAGCCCTGAGCAGCATCCTACCATCACCCAAAATTATACCGCAGTACAAGCAGAAAATGACTGACTTCAACAATTGGCTAAGTTTCTGGTGTCATTCTAAGGGGATCCAGTATCTGTCTGCTTGGGATGACATGATTGACAGACCTCGATGCTTTGCCAAAGATGGCCTGCATCTGTCACCCCTGGGTTTCCGGATACTGGCTAAGGCTCTTGCCACCCCTGCAGTGCCTTTTTAGGCGATGTTCCAAAGACCAAATTACCACTGTAAGAGTTATAAATCAATGCAGTCTGAGAGTCATGCTGCTCAACATTAGAAGTCTAAATCTCAAGATGCACTTGCTCGAAGCACTCCTCAAAATGGAGAACATCGACATTTGTGCTGTAATGGAGACCTGGTTTAAAGCAGTAGAAATCACCCCTGCGCAACTGGGTATAACTCATTCCACACCTTCCAGCCTCAGAACATGGAACGAAGCTCTAAAGGTGGTGGTGTCTCCATATTCATAAAGGATATCCACACCTCCAGACTAGTAGCCCAGTATAACACATCTGAGATACTTCTGGTACAACTAACATTGGTTAAGACTGCGATTCAGGTTGTAGCCTGCTATAGGTCCCCAACCATGTCTCAAGACTCACTCCATATTCCTAAGCATCCTGGAAACTATTAAGGTCCAACCCAATGCCCTCATGCTGTGTGACTTCAACTACCCCTCCATCAACTGGGAAAACTACTCGTGCACCAATACACTGGCCCAACGCTTCCTGGAATTCATCATTTCCAATGCCCTGGACAAGCTCATTTTTACTCCCACTAGAGGAAGCAACATCCTTGACCTGGTTATTATTAACATGGGCAACCGTTGGTCTGCACCAATAGTCAATTTCTCCCTGATTAGATCCGACCACAAAGTAATCACCATAGAAATCCATATCTCACCCACACCCCCCGCAAAGGTAACTACCATGAAAAACTTCTCCAAAGCTGACTTTGGACTCCAAAAAACAAGAGGTGGCTAACTTCACGGCACCCATGCCAATGGCAAATAGATGCATGACTGCTGAATCATACACCAGTGCACTATACGAACATGTACATAAATGCATGGAACTAGCCATACCCACCAGAACCAAGACGCTCTCCTCCAAAAAAGGAATCCAATCCGGTGGTCCCCTGCCATTAATAAACTCTACAACAGAAGAAAGAAACTATTGCAGAAAACGGTGAAGTCCCAAGACTGGGAAAAACTCCCTTATTGTCCGCAACAAAAAGTTGAGATCCCCCATCAAAACCTCTAAAGCCAGCTATGAAAGCAGAATTGCAGCAACTACTAAAAACAATCACAAAGCTTTATATAGTTATATCAAGAATCTCCATGGCAATACCCAGGTTTGCTCTGAGTTACTGCATAATGGTACCTCCTATACAGATATTGCCAACATACTGGCTGACAGATTCAGTGCCAACCTTACCCCCCCCCCAAAGGACCAATCACAATACCAGAGGAATGCCAGGCACTCAGCATTACTGCAGCACAGGTTAAAGCTGCATTGTACAAGGGCAAGGGTACAGCTTCCATGGGACCTGACAATATCCCTGGATGTGTTCTATATGAACTACAAAGTGAACTGACACCACATCTGTGTGCCCTGTTCAATCACAGCCTCACCTCAGGCTTTGTCCCTACCGAATGGTGCACTGCTACAGTCATCCCTCTCCATAAAGGGGGAGTGACTACAGACCCTGGGAATTATTGCCCCATTAGCCTAATGAGTCTGTTATTTGAGGCTATGGAGTGCATCATCATGGACCTAATTAACAAGGATATAGGGAATCTCCAAAGTCTAGATCCCACACAATTTGGTTTTGTGAAAGGTAGATCATGCCTGCTCAATCTAATTGACTTTTTTGAGTCAGTCACCAGAGCTATGGATGAGGGCAAGGCAGTTCATACAGTCTACCTCGATCTGGCCAAGGCCTTTGATACCATTCCCCTCTCAGGAATTATTGATAAACTCCCCAAACTAGGCATCAACCCCTGTATCACTAGGTGGATTACAATTTGGCTCACAGATAGAACCCACAGTGTGAAAGTAGCGGACTCCAAGACAGAATGCTGACCAGTCACGAATGGAGTCCCACAGGGATCAGTTCTGGGTCCTCTCCTATTTGTCATCTACTTCTCAGAAGTCCATGCTAACACAGAGGGACTCTGGCTGACCAAGTTCACCGACGACTGCAAGCTGGGAGCCATTAGTATCTCCCCAAGTGATGTAGACATCCTACAGAAAGGCCTCACTGAGACCAATGACTGGTGTCGAAACCATGGCCTTAAACTTAATGCCAAAAAATGTGTCATCATCCCCTTTGGGAAAAACTTCGTTCCTACTAATTACCACATCGATGGGAGCCCACTGAACACTGGAGACATAAGAGATCTGGGGACACAGGTTGACAGCAACCTCTCCTTTGACCACCACATTGCCGCTGTGGTCAGAAAGTCCTTCTATTTGGCACATCTCATTACCAAGGGTTTTGCATCCAGGAAGAAAGAGGTCATCCTCCCTCTCTCTACTCTTCCCTCATTAGGCCATTCATCGAATATACTGCCCCATTTGGCATGTACCTCACTAGACACATGCAACAGCTGGAAAGGCCACAAAAGTACCTCATGAAGAGGATCCTAGGCCTTAAACACATGTCCTACATGGACAGACTCAAAAACTCCAGCTATTCTCTATCTCATATCGTCTACTAAGAGGCGATCTCTCCTTGACTTACAAAGTCATGTCTGACCTAGCTCTGTTAGAAATGCTAAATCTAAAGAAGTCTCAGTCCCTCTGCACCACATGCTCCAGACACCTCAACCTTATTACCACAATCAACAGAACATGCTGGAGGGACAGGTTCATAACCCAGAGACTGCTCATGCTCTGGAATAGACTTCCCATACACGTCAAGCAGAGCACCTCACTTGCCCTCTTCAAGAGAAATCTTGATGAGTGGATGGGAAATAAAGTTCTTCCTGAGGATCACTCCAGTGGCTTTTCTTGATAGAGGCACTGGGAACTAATGTCAGGCAGCGTGATGCCAGGGCACCTCAATGGGCTAGGCTTGTAAAGGCTCCAGGGCCGTTAGCCTAGTGCACACCTATGAACCTATGTGCTTGTCTTCCCAAATCCTGGTTTGTTTATTTATTTATGTATATTTGGGGTCTTGTTCAAGTTTGTCTCTAGTTCTAGACTGCAACTGGTTATCTATTGCATGTGCTGTAGTAAAACATCTTTCTTTCATTTCCTCTAAACAGTTCTTGCAAATTATGCCCAAATACCCTTTAATGGAAGTGAACTTGTATAGGCCTAAAAAAAGTCTCCCACTACAGGAGGAAGTCTGACATAAAAATCACTGTTTGCTGGGTACTGAGATTCAGTTTTTCCTGTCCACCTATGCCTGAGGACAAATAAAAGACACTGTACTGCGAGTCCCAACACTCTAAAAATTAAATCAGGATTCTTAAAAAAAAAAAAAAAAAAAAAAAAAAAAAACAGCAAAATCATGACCTTCTTGTTGCACAGCTCCTGCACCCTGAAACATGGGGGCTGTACCCCCAACACCTCTGCTGTTTATATGAATAAAGTCCAAGATATGTGTAGTCTCTGAATTAGACCATATTCTCCATGTTTACCTTTAAATTCTTGCTGTACCAATGAGCACATTTATGGTGCTTGGACTACCAAAGGGTGTCCTGTTGTACTGTGCTTTGACTAAATAAGCAGACTCTTCTTTTGTGTCCCCAATTTCTTTTTTCCATACACAGTTTTGTTATCTCCACTGAAAGGATCACATTTTCTTTGGTTATTTTCAGGCCATGTTTAGTAGTTTCAGAAGTTTGGTAGAAATAATTTGATTCCCAATGAGTAGGCCTGAATGTCTGACTTGACATTTTTTTCATAAGATTGGGTGGGATCACTGCCTCATAGAAGTAGGTCTGTGATGTTTGTAGCCTCTCAGGTTTCTGAGACAGGGATCATCCTCTATTAGAATACACTGGTTCTGTTCCAGCTTTTCATCCATATGGAGGAACTGAGGCCAAAAAAGGAACACACCTTGGGTCCTGCTACTGGTGGTTCATCCAGTATGTCCATGCTGACTTTCTTTAGCCTGATTATTTCTGTCTTTTCCATCTGGCCTGACAATGAGGAGGCACCCCTGGAGTTATCCATTAGTGGATCTGCATTTGTGAAGACTGAGGCTTTTTCTTCCTCCTATGGATCCACCTTCAGCCAATTTAGACAGGTTGGCCCTAATAAAGGAGTCACAGGGTGAGCCATCCCCATCATCTGGAGCCCACGCGTAAGAGGTCAGGCACTTGGTCAACTCTAGATGATATCTAGAGTCAAAGGTCTGGTCAGTGGCTCTGCTTCCAAGCTAGTTTGCAATTGTATAAAACATTTATTTTCTGACTGTGGCTAAGACAGCCACAAAAGACCCATCTTTTTTTCTTTTCTTCTAAAATGACAGATCCATTATTAAAGATGTAACATTCATGTTATGCTTTTTCACCTAAGGTAGTGTGTGGTTATTGGCTTTGTTTTTCTCATCCCCTCTTCGCTGATGTACAAGACACAATAACAAGTTAAGAGAAAAGAAATCACTCAAGGGAAGCATGTACTGATTTCAGTCACTATGCCCACCCCCCAGACATCATGCCCCCCCCAGCCACTAGTCGTTTTAACATTGCTGAGTATCCCTAAGTTTATTGTCTAGGTACTGCCTGGGTAGAGAATGGTAGTTTCCACTTGTCTTTTTCATAGTGCTTGAGTCATAAGGTTACGGTGGTACCAGGGACTTCTACATCCTTGGGAGGGCAACATGATCAGTTAATATGATGGGTCAAAGCTGTCCAGTCAGTCTTGCACTGGCCTGTTGTTTAATTTATAAAGAAATTAGTTTCCAACTAAAATGCATATTTTATTAGCAAATCCTTTCCTGTGATTGATTCATAGGTTCATAGGTGTGTACTAGGCTAATGGCCCTGGAGCCTTTACTAGCCTAGCCCATATGATGACCCTGGCATTGTGCCACACAACCTTAATTCCCAGTGCCTTTGTCGAGTAGAGCCACTAGAGTGATCTCAGAGGTGAATTTTCTATTTTCCATCCACTCATTAAGATTTCTCTTGAAGAGGGCCAGTGAGATGCTCTATTTGACATGTATGGGCAGTCTATTCCATAGCATGGGCAGTCTCTGTGTTATGAACCTGTACCTCCAGTATGTTCTGTTGAGTGTGGTAATGAGGTTGAGGTCACTGGAGTGTGTGGTGCGGATGGATTGGAATTTGTTTAGATGTATCATTTCTAACAGAGCTGGGTCAGTCATAGCTTTGTAAGTCAAGCAGAGATTGCATCTAGGTAGGCGATATGAGACAGAGGATGGACAATATGGGACAAAGGAATGTTGATATTAGAACAGAATCCAAAGTAGTCCCAATGGCAGAGAAGGTCAAGGAGAACAGATTACAGTGGCTCAGGCACATGGGCAGGAAAACAGAAAATGATTTGGGAGAGACAGGAAGAAGACAAGAGGAAACCTCCATATCCAGTAAAGAGATGGATGGATCGTGTGAGAGAAGACCTGCAACAGTTGGGCATGACTGTCATAGAAAGTAGGAGAGTGTCATTGAGTCAAGACAGGTAGTGACAGTTGCATGACACACTGACCCCATAACAAAATTGGGGGAGATTAATGATGGTGACAGTGATGATGATGATTTAATGCCGCAGTGTTTGAAAAATGTAACAGTCTATTTTATACTGAAATACTGAGTCTTTTTACTCCTGATTTAACAATAATGCTGTATATCTCCATCTTTCACAGCTTTTATTTCTTTTTTGAAATGAGCTGACAGCTATATCTTTGTCATAAGTTAATTTTTTGGAAATGTTCTTGTTTTACAATTTCTAACAGCTTGCCCTAGTTTAACCTGTAAGCACCAATACCTCTCTAATGTTTTGGATTGTCTTGTAAAATTGTCAGAACAAGACGTGCATATGCAGCATTATGCAGAATGCTGCATGAGCTACTAATACTGAATGCAAGGAGACAAGAACATCTCAAATGCATGGATGTCAGTCTGCATTTGTCAATACTCTGTGTTTTTCTATAGCATTTAAAATGGCAGAAGATATTGTTTGAGAACTAGGTATTATGATTAGTATTACAGTTGTATAGATACAATAAACTCTGAAATTTTTTCATGCGTAAAGAGTGCTATATGCACATATTTTTTGTGAATCAAATGGTAGAAAAGAGGAACCTGATGGCTATGTAAGTTTATTGGTGACCCTTGCCTATGTGTTATTATGTCCCTAAATCAGCTTGAAATAGCCTAGCAAAACTTTTACAAGAAATGTGATATGATATTTGGCATCAACTTCACGTGGACAGTGATTTTGGGTATAAGGGTATATGCATGGCTGTGTCTGTGTTACATATGTAATTTCACGTAAGTCTTTATTTGAGACTGTTGCTAGTATTTTCTGTGGCAGAAGTCTCCATCTGTAAGGAGAAATATGTTTGATGTTTTACTTCTGATAAACTGCCATCTTAATGCAGATATTTTCTGGATATACACCATTTCCCACCATGAGCACAAATGAAATGTTCTGTCCTTACTTAAGTTGAGTATAACAGAATATTATGCAGCCTGGCTGTGACTGAAAAATGTACTGTATCAACTCTGTGTCTTACGAATTGCAGCTGACGGCTAGTGATTCCATGGACGGCCACATCTCTCTGCGGAGTTTACAAGCAAAGGAGGAAACAGAAATAGGTCACTTCTCTTTCTTCCATTTTTACACACATGCACACTTGTGTGCTCTCACACCTATAGACAATTTAGAGTTCTCGATTCACCTATTGCATGTCTTCAGAATGTGGGAGAAAACTTGAAAACCAAGAAGAAAATTTGTGGAATCACAGGGAGAAGATACAGACTGCACACTGAAGGTAACTCTGCGAAGAACCAAACCTGAGAACCTCTTGCTGTATCAACTATTGTTTGGCAATTTTGTTTATAAAACTTGCATAAGTTACATGTTGACTGCTTGGCATGTTCTGTGTCCAAAACTACCCTTCTATACTTAAGGGCTTATACTGCTCACAACTGAAGACATTAGCTGGGTCATTTTGCTCTCATTACAGGCATTTTTGGATGCGTCATCCTTCCATAGAAAGAAAAGATCACATCGACCTTATTTAAGGTAACTCAGAACTACTATATTAGGCTATGTGTTGTATTTCCAGCCATGAACAGAAATCCTGCACCTACCATAATATGTAGATATAATGCAACTCAGCTGTCAGTCATATGACTATGCACACTTTTGTATGAGGGTGATAGGTTAGTCACTTGAATTGTACTTGGATGGTGAAGCACATACTGCACCTAAAGTGGGTATTCCTTCCTTAGTGATTTACATGCAACTTACTATTGTCTGTCCCATTTTGTAGTTGTCACTACAGAAAGCGTTTGTGATAGTATGATTTTTCCATTGTGGGAAAAGGATCACATTTATGGATGAAATACAATTTTTTTTATCTTATTTGTATGTATTTATATCTGTTTACCCGGGTACTACACTTCTCGACATTAACCAATTTCAGGCTCATCCTGGGTGAAATTTATTTGTTTGACATTTGTTGACCGGGATAGTTTGACTAGCCAATAGCCCTTTTTCAGCAGAGACCTGAGGAGAAAAGCTCCAACAGAAAAACGTAAATAACATGGTAAAAATATTCCAATGAGAAGACTGTATCTAAACTAAGCATACGTAATACAAAACACTTTTCTAAAAGAAAAAAATACAGAAATGTAAGCAATAACAGAGTAGTTCAGGCTAATTACATAGAAAAAATGTATATATACATTATAGTGAGCAATCACTGTATCAGGCAGAGTGTAATGTACAATATATACATTAGTTTATAAAGTGAGTCAATGTCCAGTGAATCTTGAAAGAGGAGAAGAGACACAGAAAGGAGGGAGGTTATGTGATATGTCCTGTGTTTAACTAAGAGCATTTGGCTTGGATTAAGAAATGCTTTATAAGTTGTATTCTGAATTTGGAATACGTGTTGATTTCCTTAATATCTTTGGGGTGAGCTTGACAAAGAGAAGGTGCCTGAAAGGAGAAAGCATATGCAGTGCTGCATGGTTTGGTTATGGGGTAATGAGAGTTGGGGGTGACAGAGCATGTGCAGTGCTGTGTGGTTTGGTTATGGGGTAATGAGAGTTGGTGTGACAGAGCATGTGCAGTGCTGTGCGTGGTTTGGTTATGGGGTAATGAGAGTTGGTGTGACAGAGCATGTGCAGTGCTGTGCGTGGTTTGGTTATTGAGAGTTGGGGTGGCTTGTGACTAGTGTCTCAGGTTGTATGAGGAGAGTTTTCATGAAGTCTAGCTGCAAGTGGCAAAATTTCTGGAGTTGGAGTAGTTTGTAGAGTTGGTATCCTAAAAGAAGGCTAGAATTTTGTTTTATGGGTAGCCATTTGACTTTTTTCTAGGGTGTTAGTGATGCTCATAGAGAGAGCAGTTTGTAATGAATTGGCAGATGCTGTTAGAGAGCGTGTGGAGTATGGCAGTGTTTTCCTTGGAGGCAGAAGCAAAAATTGGGAGAACAAATTCAAGCTGAGAAAGAACCCCTTTGCCAGTGGCTGCTCTGGCTGATTGGGATAGAAAAGGGGAGAGCTTTTTAACCCAGACGAAGAGGGAGGTACTCATTTTGTCCACCTGAAAATGGATGTTTACTGACTGATGAAGCCATAGTCCTATGTATTTGAAGGTGGACGTTATCTCTTTGGAATAGTTGTGTAGGTCAAAGATGGTTACAGTCAGGTGCTTGGTGAATTTTCTGTGGAGTCCCAAAAAACATAGTTTTGGTCTTGGTGGGGTTTAAAAGTAGTTTATGGTTTATGAGCCATTGGTGAAGCTCATGTAAGTCTTGTTGGAGTTGGCACTGAATGTTGGTATGAGGGTGACCTGATTGGTAAATGACCATGTCATCAGCATATTAGATATGTGAGAGATGGAAGAGGTCACAAGGAAATTTCATAATGAATATGGAGAACAGGAGGAGGGCAAGAATGACTCCTTGTGGTACACCTGTGCCAATAGGTACAGATTCTGATTGGGAAGATCCTATTTCACCTCTGAAGTGTCTGTCAATGAGGAAGTTTTTAAACCAGGGAGAGGCATCCGGACTGATTTCCATTGGTTTGTTTTGGAGAAGTTAGTGGTCAATGAGGTCAAATGCCTTTTGTCAGGTCTATAAATAGGACACATGTAAGGAGACCACATCGGAGTTTAACAGGATGTAATCAGTTAAGGACAAAAGTGCTGTTATAGTACTTCATCCAGGCCAGAATCCATGTTGTTCGCATGACAAGAATTGAGGATAGATATTGGATGGAAATGAGAAGTACCTTTTTGAGTTGACTTGCTTTGGGAGGGACTTAATTAGAGCAGTTTTCCAAATCTGTGGCATGATGTTTTGTGTGAGAAACAGATTATATATGCAGGTGAGAGGAAAACATGGATGCTCTCTGCAGTGATATATGAGCCATGGGGTTAAGTCACCAGATCCAGGAAGGGTTAAAGTGGAAATATTTCAAGTAGAATAGAGATTTCTGTGGAATGTATGCATTTGAAATGGAAGAAGGTGGGTGAATGGTGGTGGGGTGGGCAGTGCAGGATTGGTGGTATGTGCAGAGTTTATTGATGGGAGATTGTTAATTCTTAAGGAAATCTTCAGAAGAAAGTGTTTTTAGACAGGGTACCATGCAGAGGTTTAATTCCTGTAAGTAGTTAACTTCTTTTAAAAGTGTTTGGGGAAATGGAAGAGGGGCATTTGTTTCTTTGTTTGGAGATTTCTTTGTGCTTTGTAATGGACTTCTTGGCTAGGTTATGTCAGTTGTGGGGGTCTGTTTCCATTTTTCACATGCTTCATCCCTTAGAGTTAAAAGATGTTTGTGTTCACTGGATAGCAATTCAGGTTTGGTTGGTTTATTAAGCCTGTGGGTAAGTGGAATGAATTTGCCTGGCAGCTGGAGTAGATAGTTGGTTAGGCTTATAGCTGCTGTAAAGAGAGTATATGGTTGCAGCTGTGGGCTGTAAGAGAGATTGTTTGTGTTACTCTGGTTTCTGAAGGCTTTTAATATTGGTGGCACTTTTATTATAGACTGGTTGACAACTGTAAAAGTGATTGGGCAGTAGTGGCTTAGTGATAGTGGCAGAATGTTTATGTTGTAGATGGAGTTTGGTAATTTTGTAATAATCAGGTTGTGTGTGGAGTGTTTGGAGGACCTGAGGTTGGGTCATGTTGGTTCTTTTATGAGTTGGAGACCTAGGTCTGCTAGGAAAGTACCCATCAGATGAAAGAGGGCCAAGATAATTACGGTTGAAGTTACTAGAGTGATTGTTTTATTATTTTTGGGACAGTTGTCAAAGATGTTAATGATGAGGGACTTGAATTTATCTAGGGAAGCAGGGAGGTGGTGGTAGATAGGCTGTAGAGATCAGTAGATATCCTTCTATTCTCATGTTGCAGTATTCATAACCTTAGAGAGTTGCTGCCTGCAGCACCGGACATCCAGCCAGTATACCAAAGTCTTTAGAAACAGAGGTACATGTGACGTTGCATGCAGGGGCCATAAACTGACATAGGCTATATGTGTGACATCTGCACGTACCCAGCTCAGAACTGTTGTGATGCAGTGTGTTTCAGGAATCCAATCACCAGTCTCTGGAATCCGGCATTTGTTCGACTTCGGCCACCCGTTTCAATTATCAATTTCCGGCTGTCCCCACTGAGATAAGTACCCTTGTGGGATTTTTTTTCTTTCTTTGCTTTTTTCAGAAGTACGTCATCTAGAAAGGGAAAGTGTGCTTGTGGAAGACAAATTCCACATAAGGACACACACGAGCAGTGCTTATTTTGTCTGGGGGCTGGTCATGATTGCAAGTTCTGTGACATTTGCCAATCTTTTGTTCCCAAAACTCTTAGAAGCCATCAGGTGGCCTTAAATGTTTATTTAGAAAATCAGCGTGTCCGGTGTTTGGTGTCCAGAATGGAAATCAGAGTGGGCACCTCCGAGGAGCCACCTAGGAAGAAGGCCAAGAAAGTTAAGCCCGATGCCCAAGCTGTGCCTCAGTTGTCCCAGTCAGATTCTCGAGGCAAGTGTCAGCCCAGGAGCGCTCCAGACATTGTGTGTTTTGCTGCAACATTGAACCAAAATGGAAGCCAGTTCAGTGGATACCCAGAGTACATCTGCTGAGGTTGTTCAACGATCAGAGCCTGATGTGAGGGGGAAGCACGACTCATGGTTTTGGGGGGCCTACTACTGCCTTGCCATCCACTTTAACGTTGGCACCCAAGCCTGCTACTGCTTCTACTTCCTTAAAAAGAGAACAGAAGGAGAAACACAGCACAAAAGACCTTACTCCTCCATGGGAGATCTTTTCCCCTGACTCTGTTCAAGGCCTTTCAGATTCTCTAAACCCATATTCTCCAGTTAGGCCTACCTGTTGTTCCACAGGTTCTGTCTGAGGAAGAATCTTCCTTCTCAGATGAGTCTTTAACTTACTTCTCTCAGAATGATTCCCCTAAGGATTTCGTAACTCCAGAAGAAGAGTCCCTCACTTCTGACTCCACTGGAGAAGATTTCTCCTTTGGGGATACCATTTCCCTGCTTGGGCAACATTTCAAGTGGGAGCTTTCAGATGTTTCTGAGACTAAAAAGAGATACTTTGAACTCTTGTAGATGGAGCAGCCCTCACCATCTGCCGTCCCACCTTTGCTTCCAGCATTCCATGATGCTTTTTCTGCAGCTTCTGAGCCCAGAGTCAAAGCCTCCTGCTTCTAAGAGACAAGACAGATTTTATAAAGTGTCTGCAAAGGAGCAGTACCTTTTCAAGAGCCCTCCAGCAGACCCTGCAGTCATTGCACTGTCAGCTGATAAGTCCTCTAGGCTACTACCTTCCTCTTCTCTTTTCCCACCTGATAAAGACAGTAAATTTATGGACAGGTTGGGGAAGAAAGTATATACTTCTTCCACCTTGGCCATTATAGCTATTAATTATCAGACCCACATGGCCACGTTTGCTTTAGACTCACTGACCAAGACCTCTACCCTTCTGTCTGAGGTTTCAGACTCACCAGCTAAGGCCCAACAGAGTACCCATTCTGTCCACGGTTTCTCAAGTAACCAGACACTCTATTATAAAGTGCAGTTATTACACTGTAGAAGTTTCTTCAAAGTCTGCTTTTTCTGTTTCTGTGTTAAGGAGGTTTTTATGGTTGAGACTACAGCCTTTACCTTTGGATGTCCAAGCTAAGTTGTTAGATGCTCCTTTGGACAACAAAGCCCTCTTTGGAACTGCCTTTGTAGAGTTACTTAAGTCTCTGCAGAAAAAAGGTAAAGACTTACAAAATCTTAAATATTTATTGGTTTCACCTGTTCCCAGATTCCATAGAAATTACCCTCAAAAGCTTAGCTTTGTCAAGAGGCAGTCCTGTCATTCCTCTGCAACTCAGTCCTCAGCAAGCCTTCATGGCCTCCTTGGATCTGAAGGATGCTTACCTTCACATTCCTATTTGTCCCAATTACAGGAAATTTTTATGCTTCTCAGTGGCTTCTTCACAATTTCAATTCTCTGCCTTACCCTTTTGGCTCTCCACAGCCCCAAGAGTATTCACAAAGTGTCTAACCCCAATCATTGCACATTGCAGACTGCAGGGCAGAACAAATTTATCCTTACTTGGACGACCTCCTTATTCTGCACCAAGATTCTCTCACCCTGTCCCAACACTTGAACGTGGTTTGCAAGTTTTTGCAGAGCCTAGGCTTCAGGGTGAAGTGCTTAAAGTCTCAAATGGCTCCTTCCCAAGATATTGTTTTTTTGGGGTGCAGGATAAGGACAGACATGAAGTCAATCTTTGTCCCTGCCCAGAAAGTGGAATTTCTTACTCATTTCTTCCACTCCCTGTTACCTCTACCAACCATCTCAGCCAGGGAGTTTCTCAGAATCCTAGGATACATGTTTTCCTTGATTCACATGAGGAAGTTTCAGTAGGGCTTAAGGAATTCTTGGAACCAACATTCTTGTCCCTTGGAAACAAAACTTCCTCTTCTTCCCTGCTTAAAAAGGGAGCTCTCCTGGTGGATTGCTACCATTACCCTCAATAAAGGGATACACTTGCAGACTCCTCCACCCAGACAGCATCTTTACACAGACTCGTCAGATCTAGGTTTGGGGGCTATCCTTCACAATGCCAACACACAGCATAAAGTACAGGGGGAGTGGTCTATTCAAGATAGGAAAGACCACATCAACCTAAACGAGCTAAGGACACTTTCCTTGGCAATACAGGCCTTTCAAGATATCCTTCTGCCAGGAACCCTGAAGGTCATCACAGAAAACATAACAGTTCTGTGATATATAAACAAACAACGAGGAACAAAGTTTTACCCTCTCTGCAATCTTTCTGTTCAAGTCTGGTCCCTGGCAGCATCACTACACATTCACTTGCAGGCAGTTTACATTCTGTCAGAAGACAATAAGATGGCAGATACCCTGAGAGGAACCTTACCCTCCATCGAATGGATGCTTCACAGGGAGGTATTTCTGGATCTAATACACAAGTGTGGTATTCCTTAGGCAGATCTGTTTGCCTCCTCCCGGAACAGACAAATGCCCCTCTTTTGCACAAGGCTTCCCCATCCACAAGCCTGGAGGGTGAATGTCTTCTTCTTTTCATGGCAGGGAATGCTGTTCATGTTTCACTGTTGCAGTCATCACTTTTGGGGTTATCTGCTTGCAGTAACCCTCAGTCAGCCTGATTAACAAAGTCTTGGGTCCTGCGTCAGTTGCTGTCCCTTCTTCCATGACGTCAGGTCATCAGGGGCATAAAACATGCAGCCAACACCATTACATCAGTCTTTCTTGCCATGCGGTGCCCAAAGTAGAAGCAGTTCGCAAGTGCCGGTCGGCCAACTCCTGAAATTTTCATTTTCGAGTTTCAGAACCGAAGTCTTCAACTAAAGCCAAGTACCCCGTTGGGGAAACGTTTTCTTGCTCCTTACCAATGTCAGTAAAAGTTAATAATTGCATTACTTGTGGAAAGCAAATACCTCATAAAGATTTTCATTCGTACTGTATTCCTTGCCTAGGCCCTGACCACAACATACCGTGCTGTCAGTTTAGTGCTTTATTTAATCAGCTCACTATCCATCGTCTGTATATTTTCACCTCAAAATATTTCAGTTCTCAGTTAAATTATCCAGAAATGTTGTTGGTTAGCCATCCAACTACCGGGATTCTAAAAAAACGCAAGGATAAAGACAGAGACAGGTCACCGAGGTCCAAAACTGCCGACGATGCTTCTCCTAAGCTAGTCACCAGTTCACCGGTACTCAGTGAGGTGTTTTCGCAGCCCCTGATACTCGCTACTTCTGATTCGCAGGCCTCTACTGAGACCCATTCGGAGTCCGGTATGCCGTGAGATGCTTCAACTATGGAACCTGCGGATGTCTCTACCTTGGATGGGTCCGGAGCCGCTGTGCAGGCACCGGCTTCTGAGGGTGTATTCAGGCCTACGGACTTGCATATTAAACCCACACCTCCTTCTTTTAGGCCTAAATCTCAAACCATGCCTAAAAAACGCTCAGCCTCTATGGTTAAAAAACAAATGATAAAAATGGCTGAAAATATTATAACTCTAATCAGGGGAAGCCAGCCTCCCCCTTCTAAGAGACCTAGGACTGAAGTTGCTTATGAATCTTCTGACCTTTATTCTGATTTTTCTGATTCTTCTGATGATCTGGATTTGCCCATATCTACTTATGAGGATTCTGATACAGAGGACTCTATTCCCTCTGCTTCCCCTCCAGAGGATTTTTCTTTTGGTGAAACCTTACATACTTTAAGGGAGTATTTCCACTGGGGAAGCCAGGATTTTTCTGATTCAAAAAAGAGGCTTAGGGATTTCTTACTCCTGCCTTAGCATAGGCCTTTAGCTATTCCTCCAGTACTAGACATTGTTGATGATAATTTTTCGGAATCTAGTTTGGCCCCTGATTCCTTGCCTCCTGCTCCCAGAAAACCTGACGGATATTACAGGGTTCCTGATTCACACAAGTTCCTTTTTAAAAATCCTGTTGTGGATCCAGAGACTATTTCACAGGGACCCCGGGGCATTAAGGCTTCTACTGCTAAAAATCCTACCCCTTCTAATAGAGACTCCAGGGTGCTGGATAGATTGGGTAAGAAGGTTTACACTTCTGCAACCTTGGCCATTAGGGCTTTAAACTGCCAGTTTCATATGTTAAAGTATCAACAACATGTTATTGAATTGCTTAAACAGAAAATTATGTTGATTCCTGACTGTGCAGAAAATAGAATTATAGGATTTAATGCATTCTGCTGAACAGGTTGGAAAACATACTTTGCAATGTGGATTTGATTCTTTAGAGGCCTCTTGCAGGGCCGCTGTTACTGGTTCTGTGCTCAGAAGGCATGCTTGGCTTAAGGAGCAATCTTTACCTGATCATGTTAAAGCTAAATTGTTGGATGCTCCCTTAAATCAGGACCGCCTGTTGGCAACAAGGCTGAGGAAGTTCTTAAAAAGATGGAAAAAAAAGCTAAATCTATGCAAACTGTTAAAGATTTCTTACAAGTTCAACCTCCTAGGTTTAGTAGGCACCGGCCCTCTAAGAATTGGTCCTTTCCAGCCTCTTCAAGGTCTTTTCAAGCCAAACCCAGACATAGCAGAAACCCCAGGTTTCAGTCCTGGAGGACACACAAGACTAAGCAGTGGGGGGTTTCCACACCCAAATCAGGGAGTAGTAAGACTCCCTCCTATGGAAAACAGTCTCAATGACTTGCTTCTAAAACTTCCAAGCACTTCCCAACTGAATGCTCCTTTAGGCAGAAAGATTGGTCTGCAGGCCAAAAGTTGGGAACTCCTCACCCAGGACAAATGGGTTTTAAATGTCCCAGGGATACAGATTTCACTTCCACACCTTACCAACACCAAGCGGGTGGCCAGATCTACCCTCAAATCAGTGGGCAGAGGCCCAAAATCAAGTACTCTCTCTCTTAAGCATGGGGGCTGTTCAGTTGGTACCAGAAGAGGAAAAGGGGCAATGGTTCTATTTGAGACTTTTCCTGGTACCCAGAAAAGGCAATACACGGTGTCCTATCCTGGACCTTTCTACTCTGAATACCTTTTTGGTGATTCCAAAATTCAAGATGCTGACTCTTCACCAGCTGCTTCCTATGCTAGGCAAAGATGCATGGTTGGCAACACTAGACTTAAAAGAAGCATACCTGCACATCCCTATCAGGGAGTCTTGCAGAAAATACCTACGGTTCAAAGCAGGCTACATGCACTATCAGTTCTCTGCACTGCCCTTTGGCTTATCTACTGCACCCAGGGTATTCACAAAGTGCCTAGCTCCAGTCATTGCATTCTGCAGGCAAAGAAATATTCAAATATACCCATGTCTGGAAGATTGTCTAATTCAGGCAGAAAGCCAGGACATACTTTTGAATCATCTGGCCTTTGTTCAAAGGGTACTGACTTGTCTGGGGTACACCATAAACAAAAAGAAATCACAACTGGTACCCTGTCAACAAATTATATTCCTGGGAGCAAGCTTGAATACAACTTCCCAGATGGCTTTCCTCACGCCAGAGAAACGGATTCATTTGATAACCTACTTCAAACAAGTGGCCACAAAAACCCAGTTATCTGCAATGCAAATACTGCAAGTCTTGGGGTTCATGGCCTCCTGCATTCTTGTAATTCCATATGCAAGGCTGCATATGAGGAAACTACAATGGTGTCAACATTCACAGGATCTAGAGGCAATGATTCCTATCATACTTTGTCTACACCTAGAGTTCCTTTGGTGGGAAAGGCCTGCCACCAAAACAGGGGACTACCATTCAACTACTCCCTGCCGCCCAAACCTTAACAGATGCATCAGACTATGCATGGGGGGCCCACCTGGCAGGGAAGTGCATTCAGGGCAAATGGAACCCAAGTCAAATGCACCTGCGTATCAATTAAAAAGAAATGTTAGCTGTACAGAATGCTCTGACAGCCTTCAAGGACCATATTCTTCCAGGACAATTAATGATAAAGACAGACAACACCATTGTTATGTGATACATAAACAAGCAGGGGGGGTACACATTCTTGCGCCCTCTGCAGACTAGCCATGGCATTGTGGAACACAGCCCTGAGCTATCAGGTACATTTACAAGCTCAAGTCCTGCCAGGAAAACTAAATACACTGGTAGACGAACTAAGCAGAAACCTCATGGACCCCCACAAGTGGAAACTGGAACCAAGGATTTTCAACATGTTGACAAGCAAAGGGGGAGCCCAGATATAGACCTGCTTGCCTCCCCCCAAAACTATCAGTTGAACAAATTCTGCTCAAGGACTCCCCACAAACAAGCTTGGAAAGTGGATGCTCTGTCCTTCAGCTGGAAAAACCTATCAGATGTTCTTCATCTCACATTGCTGCAGTCCTTACATATGGGTAGTCCGCTGTCCTCGGTCGGCCCGAATACCAAAGTATAAGGCTGACGTCGGTCAAGGCGCTTAAAACTGACATCAGGACGTCAGGGTACAAAAGCGCATGACCGACGTCATATCCTCAGTCTTTTTTGCCGCATGGTCCGATGCAGAAGCAGCGTTGCAAGTGCCGTTCGGCGTTCTGAAATTTTTCGAGTTCGGAGTTTCAGACCGAATCAAAGTTGGCTAAGTACCCCGTTGGGGAATATTTTGTTTTTTTCTTGCCTCAGTGTTTTACCGGATGTCAGAAAAAGTGAATAACTGTATTTCTTGTGGGAAACAGATACCGCATAGGGATTATCATTCTTTGTGTATTCCTTGTTTGGGGCCTGAGCACGACGTTGTTGGGTGTCGCTTTTGTGCTAGGTTCAATAAGCGCACTATTAAGCGGAGGTTAGATTGTGCTAGGCTGGTCTTCGGGAAGCGGTGCAATTATAATATGCCGCGATTCTCCGGCCCGCTTCTTCAAGAAGCGCAAAGACAAAGCAGTTAAACCCAGGCAAGAAGAGTCGTCGGTTCTTTAGAGGCGTCAGTGGAACCGGTGGTTCCGACGGAGGCTTCTCTGGAGTCCCAGGGGGAGACTTTGATATTGCAGGATGTGGCCTCTCAGGAGGCAGGTCAGGCTGAAGGGGCTTCCCAAGTTACTGGAGTCCCGTTCATTCCTAGGGTGGTTAGGCCCTCTCCTTCTGTTTCCAAGGCTTCTCCCAGAGGCAGGCCAGGTTTAGCTTCTGTTGGTGTCACTCCTAGTGCAGCAGGGTCTGTGCCCAAGAAGCACATGCTTAAAATGGCAGAAGATTTGATTACTCTGATTAGAGGTTCTTTGCCCCCTCCTGATAAAAGGCCTAGGGTGGAGCCAGAGTTGGGGAGTTTTGAGCAGGCTTCAGATGTTTCTGAGTCTTCGGCTGAAGACTTGCAGGAGTACTCTCCTTATTCTGATTCTGATGCAGATGATTCGACTCCTTCTGCTTCTCCTCCAGAGGATTTTTCTTTTTCAGAGACTCTTCATTCCATGAGGGAACATTTTAAGTGGGAAGGTCAGGACTTCTCTGATTCCAGGAAAAGGCTTAGGGAATTTTTGCTTTTGCCCCAGCATAGGCCCTTGGCTATACCTCCTGTTCTGGATGTTGTGGAAGATGTGTTTGCAGAGACTTTACTTAATCCTGATTCTCTGCCTCCTGCTCCTGTTAAACCGGATAGGTATTACAGGGTGCCTGAGGCTCATAAATATCTTTATAAGAGTCCTAGGGCGGACCCAGAAACTGTTAGTCAGGGACCTAAGGGTGTCAAGGCCTCTGTTGTAAAAAATCCGGTTCCTCCAGATAAAGAGGCCAGGGCTTTGGATAGATGGGGAAAGAAAGTCTATACATCTTCTACCCTAGCTATGAGGGCTTTGAATTGCCAGTTTCATATGTTAAAATATCAAAACTATCTACTTTCTCAATTGAAGTCTAAGGTGGATGCTCTGGCGGAAGGCATTGAGTGTAAAGAGTTACAAGATTTGGTGCATGTTTCAGAGCAGGTGGGGAAGCATTCTTTACAATGTGGTTTTGATGCTATACAGGCCTCGTCTAAGGTGGCTGCCACTGGTTCAGTTCTTCGCAGGCACGCATGGCTGAGGGATCAGAATTTATCTGACCATGTTAAGACAAGGATTTTGGATGCTCCTTTACAGTCTGATGTGTTGTTTGGTTCACCTGTGGAGTCAGTCTTGAAGAAAATGGAAGACAAGGCTAAGTCCATGCAGGCTGTTAAAGATTTTTTGCAAGTACAGCCTCCTAAGTTTAGTAGGAATTGGCCTGCTAAGGGGTGGACGTATCCTTCTTATGATTCTCAGTCTAGGGGTAGATCTAGACATGGTAGGGGCAGAGCTCAGAGTTCTTTCAGACCTAGAACAGGGAGTTCACCTGCACAATCTTCGGGTGAGGGCAGGGGCCAGTCCTTTCGTAAACAGGCCCAATGACCTACCTTTTCAGCTGCCAGATCCTTCTTGCCTGGCAGCTCCTTTGGGAGGAAGGTTGGCACTCTTCAAGGAAAATTAGAATTTGATTACCCAAGACAAATGGGTATTGGATATCATACACCGAGGTTACAAGTTTTATTTCCATACCTTGCCTCCTTTCAAAGGCATGCCGGACGTTCCTCCTCAGCAAAGACTAGAGGCTCACAAACAAATTTCTCTGCTACTTCAAATAGGGGCCATACAACCGGTCCCTCTGCCAGAAGTGGGCCTAGGATTTTATTCTCGCCTGTTCCTAGTACCAAAGAAAGGGAACACGTGGAGACCAATCTTGGATTTATCTATCCTCAACACATATCTGGACATTCCCAAGTTCAAAATGTTGACGTTACAACAGCTTTTACCTCTGCTGGGCAAAGATCACTGGATGGTGACTCTGGATCTCAAGGAGGCTTACCTTCATGTTCCTATCAGGCTCAGTTGCAGAAAGTATCTGCGTTTTGGCTGGGACTTCTCATTATCAGTTCTCTGCATTGCCCTTTGGCTTATCTACTGCCCAGAGTGTTCACGAAGGTTCTGGCTCCAGTGATAGCTTTCTTCAGGCTAAGAGGAATACAAATCTATCCTTATTTGGACGATTGCCTGATTCTGGCCCAAGGAAAGGACGAACTTCTTCATCATTTACAGTATGTGATAGCAGTGCTAAGATGCCTGGGGTATTCTGTGAACGAAATAAAGTCCAGTCTAGTACCCTCTCAGGACATGTGCTTTCTGGGTGTGAGACTGAATACAGCATCCCAGATGGCCTTTTTGACCCCGGACAAACAAAAGAATCTGTCTCTTTACTTCCATCAATTGTCTCATCAGTCCAGGCTGACTGCAAGGACAGTCCTTCAAGCCTTGGGGTTCATGGCATCTTGTATTCTGGTGCTTCCCAATGCCAAACTGCATATGAGGAAGCTGCAATGGTATCTCAAAAATGTATGGACACAGCACTGCCAGGATATGAACACTGTCATTCAGATAATACCTTGCATTCAAAAGGAATTTTTGTGGTGGGCTCAGGAATGTCACCTAAACAAGGGACTCTCTGTGACCCGGCCAGAGGCGAGTCAGATTCTAACGACAGATGCCTCAGACAAAGCTTGGGGAGCTCATCTAAATGGAAAGTGGGTACAAGACACGTGGCCTGCCAGACTTCAACATCTACATATCAACTTGAAGGAGATGTTAGCAGTCCAATTTGCATTAATAGCTTTCAAGGATTTACTTCTTCCAGGGCAGGTGTTGGTTCTAACAGACAACACAACTGTCATGTGGTACATCAACAAGCAAGGGGAACGATTCTTATCCTCTATGCAGACAAGCAATGATTTTGTGGGAGACTGCTCTCAGTTTACAGCTAAATCTTCAGGCAAGGTTTCTGCCGGGAGCACAGAACTCCTTAGCAGATGTGTTGAGCAGACAAATTATGGATCCCCACGAGTGGAAATTGGATCCTCATGTATTTCAGAAATTGACAGTGTTATGGGGAACTCCAGACATAGATCTGTTCGCTTCTCCACTAAACTTCCAGCTGCCAAAGTTTTGCACAAAAAGGTTTCATCCCACAGCTTGGAAAGTGGATGCTCTCTCATTCACTTGGAGCAATCTTCATGTGTATGCCTTTCCACCTCTGCCTCTCCTCCCAAAGGTACTCCTGAAGGTCAGACAGGACAAGCCAAAGATGATTTTAATAGCTCCAGATTGGCCTCGTCAGCACTGGTACCCATTACTGAGAAGTCTGGTACGGGAGCCTCCATGGCCTTTGCCTTCGATTCCACACCTGCTGTCTCAGGAGAACAGTCATTTACTCAATGTCAAACTTCACTCTCTACATCTAACAGCCTGGCATATTCTGTTTTAAATCCTGGAGGGTCTCAGCTTCCACAGCAAGTTTTGAATGTTATTTTGGAGGCCAGAAGGCCTAGTACAAGGAAAGTGTACGCAGATAAATGGAGGAGATTTTTATTTTGGAGTACAGCAAAGGAATTTGATGTTTCTCAGCCTAATTTAAGTGTGGCTCTTCAATATCTTACTGAGTTACTGGACAAAGGTTTGTCCTTCTCCTCTATTAAGGTTCATGCTGCAGCAATTTCTGCTCACTATGACTGTGACCCACCATTGTTTTCTCATCCTTTGTTTAAGCAATTCCTTAGAGGGGCAAAGAATATAAGACCCCACGTAGAGCTCCTACTCCTGCTTGGGATCTCAATTTTGTGTTGGAGAAACTCACTCTACAACCTTTTGAGCCTGCAGCTACTGCCGAGTTGAAATATTTATCATGGAAGACTGCTTTTTTGTTGGCCATTACCTCTGAGAAGGGTTTCTGAATTACAGGCCCTTATGGCGGTTGAGCCTTTCTTAATTTTCCATAAGGATAGGGTATCTTTCGTACTAATCCTTCCTTTATGCCTAAAGTGGTTTCTAGTGTGGCTTTAAACCAAACTATTCATTTGCCTACTTTTTATGCAAACCCCCAAAATAAAGGGGAAAAGATTTTGCATACTTTGGATATACACAGGCAGTTGCGATATTATTTGAGCAGGACTAAAGGGTTCAGGCAGTCTCAGCAGTTATTTGTTTCATTTGCTTTGGGTTCTCAGGGCAAGCCTGTTTCAAAACAAACTATTTCTAAGTGGATTGGGTTTTGTATTGCTTTCTGTTATTCCCATCATGGTAAGGAGATTCCAGCTGGGATTAGGCCTCATTCCACTAGGGCTACTGCCACTTCTACAGCTTTTTAAGGGGTGGCAACTAAAGATATTTTGGAGGCAGCTACTTGGAGTTCAGTGCATACTTTCTCTAAGCATTACCACCTTCCACTTTAAGTCTAGGGCTGGTTTTGCCACTGCAATTTTACAGGGCATTTTGGCAGCTCCTAATGCTTTATAGTTTTGCCATCCTCCCTTACCTCTGCTTTGGGATTCTACCCATATGTAAGGACTGCAGCAATGTGAGATGAAGAACATAGTACAGTTTTGTACCTACCATAAATGTAGATGTTCGAAGATCTACATTGCTGCAGTCCAATTTACCCTCCCTCCTTCCCCTCTGTAGTTAGAGGCGGTTGTGTGGTTTTGGTTGTGAATTTTGTAAATATTGTAAATATTGTAACTAGGATTAGTGCAGGGGTGGTTGGTTGTTTTTTTTGCTGTCTTTTGGTTTTGGCCTTTCTTTTTAGGGCCTTCTGACATCTGGGGCAAGAAAAGACTGAGGATATGACGTCGGTCATGCGCTTTTGTACCCTGACGTCCTGATGTCAGTTTTAAGCGCCTTGACCGACGTCAGCCTTATACTTTGGTATTCGGGCCGACCGAGGACAGCGGACTACCCATATGTAAGGACTGCAGCAATGTGGATCTTCGAACATCTACATTTATGGTAGGTACAAAACTGTACTTTTATGCCTTTCCTCCTCTGCCTCTGCTCTCCAAAGTACTACTAAAGATCAAACAAGACAAACCAAGGATGATTTTGATTGCACCAGACTGACCACGCCAACACTGGTACCCCCTCTTGTACAGTGTGTCACTGTGGGCCCCATGGCACCTGCCTCAGACTCCTACTCTATTGTCTCAGCAGGAGAACCAAATTCTGCATCCTCATCTTCAAACACTGAATCTAGCAGCCTGGCTAATTACATAATTTCTCCTTTACCATCCCTCAGTAAACCAGTGATGGATATAATTTTAGAGGCGAGGAGGCCTAGTACCAGAAAGTCTTATGCTGCAAAATGGAAAAGATTCTGTGCCTGGAACCAATCTCAAGGGATGAGCACAACAGTGCCCAATTTACCTCAGATCTTACAATAATTAACTGAGATGCTTCATAAGGGCCTGTCTTTCTCCTCCATCAAAATTCACGCCTCAGCCATCTCCGCTCATTATAACACAGAACCACCCCTCTTCTCTCATCCACTGCTTAAGCAGTTCCTCAGAGGGGCCAAAAATATACGACCACGCAGGAGAGCTCCAACTCCCACCTGGGACCTCAACTTTGTATTGGAAAAGCTCACACTTCCTCCTGCAGACTTAAAATTCCTTTCTTGGAAAACAGCTTTCCTTTTAGCAATCACTTCAACAAGAAGGGTATCTGAATTACAGGCCCTCATGGCAGTGGAGCCTTTCATCATCTTTCATGCAGACAGGGTGTCCCTCAGGACTAATCCCTCCTTCATGCCCAAGGTGGTATCCAGTGTGGCCCTTAATTAGTCCATACATTTGCCAACCATCTTTCCTAATCCACAGAACAAAGGGGAATGGATTCTGCACTCCTTAGACGTGCACAGACAACTTTAGATTCTAGTTGGACAGAACCAAACCTCAAAGGAAATCTGATCAACTGCTGGTGACATTTGCTGCAAGGGCAGAGGGGAAGGCTATTTCAAAGCAAACCATTTCCAAATGGATAGGCCATTGCATTCTTTTTTGCTACAAACACCATGGAAAACATATCCCATAGGGGATCAGACCCCACTCTACCAGGGCTGCATCTACCTCTACAACCTTTCTCAGAGGTGTCCCTACCAGGGACATCCTAGAAGCTGCTACTTGGAGTTCTGTACATACTTTCACCAAGCATTACCATCTGCCAATTTTCTCTAAATCCAGAGCTGGCTTTGCCACTGCAGTCTTACAGGGCCTTTTAGCTGGTCCTAATTCTATTTAAATTCCTCCTCCCATCCTTAGCTTTGGGAATCTACCCAAAAGTGATGACTGCATCAGTGAAACACGAAGAACATAGTACAGTTGTGTACACTTACCATAAATGTAGATGTTCAAGTGTACCCACTGTTGCAGTCCTGGTTATCCTCCCTCCAGCCCCCTTCTTTTTCTTTTTTGGATATACCTCTACTTTCCTTTACTATCTTCAAAAGCTTTTTGGTGTATTTGCTTTTTTCTTGGAGGTATAACCTTGTATATTTATAGGTTTAATTGCTTCCCATTAAGGGGGCACCCGACATCTGGGGCAGGAAAAACTGATGTAATGGTGTCGGCTGCATGTTTTATACCCCTGACGACCTGACATCATGAAAGAAGGGAAAGCAACTGACGCAAGACCCAAGAGGCAGACTGAGGGCTACTGCAAGCAGATAACCCCAAAAGTGATGACTGCAACAGTGAATACACTCGAACATCTACATTTATGGTAAGAGTACACAATTGTACTTTCCTTTATGCCTTCCCTCCATTTCCTTTGATTCACAAAGTCCTCCTAAAAATACAGAAGGACAAAGCAAAAAATCCTGCTGGTGACTCCCTTCTGGCCAAGACAGCATTGGCTTCCCCTACTTTACCTTCTAGGCCAGGGCAATACCACAGGTTACCTCACTGCTTCAACCTACTCACTCAAGACAGAGGATCCCTTATTCATCCCCACCTTTTCAATCTGAAACTGACAGTGTGGGTGACAGTTTTGATCCCCTTTAGGTACCTATATTCAGAGGATGCACTCAATGTCCTAAAGGAGGCCAGGAACCAAGTATCAGGAGAAACTATTTATTAAAATGGACAAGACTCTCCCTTTGGTGCCTCAAGGAAAAAACAAGACCCATTTCAAGTTTCTGTTCCTGTGGTCCTTTTTTATACCTGTGAGTTACTACATTCAGGGCTGACTTATTCCTCAGTGAAAGTGCACCTGTCTATTTCTGTTTGCCTTCCCTTGACTCCACCTCTAGTTTCTAGGTTGGATGTCAAGCTGTTTCTGAAAGGGGTCCTTTACATAAGACCTCCTTGTAACCTATCCCTCCTCCTTGGGACCTTAAATTTGTGCTGGAAAAGCTTTCATTGGCCCCTTTTGAGGCAGCCCATTCATCCTCTCTTAAATTCTGTACTTGGAAAACAGTCTTGTTAGTGGCCCTTACGTCTGCCTTGAGGGTCTCTGAGGTTCAAGCCCTTATGGCTTCTCCTCCCTAACTCGTTTTTCATAAAGGTAAGGTTTGTCTCAGAACTAACCCTTCATTCATGCCTAAAGTAGTTAATGAAATTTCCTTAAACCAGACAATTAATGTACCTGTATTTTACCCTCAGCCAGAGAACTCCTCAGAAAGGGCTTTGCATTCCCTGGATGTTCATAGGCAACTGAGGTTCTACTTAGAAAAGTCAAAACCCTTCAGACAGTCTGACCAACTATTTGTCTCTCTTCATCCTAGGGCCCTTGGCAAGGCATTGTCAAAACACGCAGTTGCCTCTTGGATTTCTAAGGCTATTGCCTTTTGCTATTCCTTTCATGGAAAACAGTTGTGTTCGTCTGTCAAGGCCCATTCCACCAGAGCAGCTTTCTCTTCAGCAGCCTTCTTCAAGGGAGTGGATTACACTTCTATTCTAGAGGCTGCAACTTGGTCCTCTGTAAATACCTTTACCAAGCATTACAAATTGGATTTGATCTCCAGGGCTAGAGTAGGGTTTGCTAGGTCTGTCCTGCAGGGTCTCATAGACTCTGCTCCCGAACCTACCTGCCATGTTAGTTCCTAAAGAGCTGTGGTACTCTCCCCTAAGGTTATGAATACTGCAACATGAGAATAGAAGGACATAGAGTAGTTGTGCAAGAACTTACCATAACCATAGGTGCCCTTCTCTTCCATGTTGCAGTATTCAATCCCACCCACCTACCCCCTTTTTGGCCATATTATTACCTGTGTTCTTTTCCCTAACCACTACATTTGTGTCTCTGGGAGGTTTATGCTTTATTTTCTCTCCTCCTGTTCCTGGGGTCTCTCTCTGTGCAGCAGCCAGTTCTGAGTTGGGTATGTGCAGACATCACAAATATAGCCTACATCGGTTTATTGCCCCTGCATGCAGCATCACACGTATCCTGTTTCTAAAGACTTCGTTATACTGGCTGGATGTCCGTTGCTGCATGCAGCAACTCCCTAAGGTTATGAATACTGCAACATGGAAGAGAAGGACATCTATGGTTGTGGTAAGTTCTTACACAACTATTGTTTGTTTGCTTTTGTGAGATGGAAATTTAAGGATAAACCAGCTAGGAATGGAGTCTGAGGAAGAGTTTATTGGACCAATGACTTTTGAGTTTAGGTTATTTCTGTACAAAATTAGACATACTCTACCTGATTATTTTCTTTATTTAGCAACATTGACATACTTGTAGCAGGTCAGAAAGTGCTGGAAGTTGGAGAAGTCTTTTTTGACTCAGGATTCTAAGTCTGCTAGAATGTCTAGGTTGTGCTGGGAAATAAAAGCACTTATGTGGTCTAGCTTGATGTTCTTTGTGTTTCACTGTTGCAGTCATTACATTTGGGTTATCTGCTTGCAGGTAGCCCTCAGTCGGCCTGATTAACAAAGTCTTGAGTCCTGCGTCGGTTGAAGTCCCTTCTTCCATGACGTCAGGGGTATAAAACATGCAGCCAATGCCTTTACATCCGTCTTCCTTGCCGTGCGGTGCCCGAAGCAGAAGCAGTTTGCAAGTGCCGGTCGGCCAACTCCTGAAATTTTCGTTTTCGAGTTTCAGAACCGAAGTCTTCAACTAAAGCTAAGTACCCCATTGGGGAAACTTTTTCTTGCTCCTTACCGATGTCAGTAAAAGTTAATAATTGCATTACTTGTGGAAAGCAAATACCTCATAAAGATTTTCATTCATACTGTATTCCTTGCCTAGGCCCTGACTATGATGTACCTTGCTGTCGGTTTTGTGCTTTATTTAGTCAGCGCACTATCCATCATCTGTATATTTTCGCCTCTAAATATTTCGGTTCTCTGTTTAATTATCCTGAAATGTCATTGGTTAGCCATCCGACTACTAGGATTCTGAAAACAATGTAAAGATAGAGACAAGCCTACGAGGTCCAAAACTGCTGATGACGCTTCTCCTAAGCCAGTCGCCAGTTTGCCGGTACTCAGTGAGGCCCTTCCGCAGCCCCTGATACCCGCTACTTCTTATTCGCAGGCCTCTACTGAGAACCATTCGGAGTCCGGTATGCCACAAGATGCTTCAACTGTGGAACCCACGGATGTCTCTACCTTGGATGGGTCCAGAGCCGCTGTGCAGGCACCGGCTTCTGAGGGTGTATTCAGGCCTATGGACTTGCATATTAAACCGACGCCTCCTTCTTTACTTAGGCCTAAATCTCGATCTATGCCTAAAAAAATGACACCCAGGCCACATGCTCAGGCCTCTATGCCTAAAAAAAAAAATGATAAGAATTGCTGAAGATCTAATAACCCTAATCAGGGGAGGCCAACCCCCCCCCCCCTTCTAAGAGGCCTAGGATTGAAGTTGATTATGAATCTAATGATCAGGATTCTGTTTCTGATTCTTCTGATGATCTGGATTTGCCCTTATCTACTTATGAAGATTCTGATGCAGAGGACTCCATTCTCTCTGCTTCCCCTCCTGAGGATTTTTCTTTTGGGGAAACCTTACATACTCTAAGGGAGCATTTCCACTGGGAAAGCCAGGATTTTTCTGATTCAAAAAAGAGGCTTGGGATTTCTTTCTCCTACCTCAGCATAGGCCTTTAACTATTCCTCCTGTACTAGACATTGTTGATGATGCTTTTTCAGAATCTAGTTTGGCCCCAGATTCCCTGCCTCCTGCTCCCAGAAAACCTGACAGATGCTACAGGGTCCCTGAGTCCCACAAGTTCCTTTTTAAAAATCCTTTTGGAGATCCAGGGACTATTTCACAGGGGCCCAAGGGCATTAAGGCTTCTACTGCTAAAAATCCTACCCCTTCTGATAGAGACTCCAGGGCGCTGGATAGATGGGGTAAGAAGGTTTACACTTCTGCAACCTTGGCCATTAGGGCTTTAAACTGCCAGTTTCATATGTTAAAGTATCAGCAACATGTTATTGGACTGCTTAAACAGAAAATGATGATTCCTGACTGTGTGGAAAATAAAGAATTACAGGATTTAATGCATTCTGCTGAACACGTTATAAAACATACTTTGCAATTTGGTTTTGATTCATTAGAGGCCTCTTACAGGGCTGCACTTACTGGGTCTGTGCTCAGAAGGCATGCTTGACTTCAGGAGCAATCTTTGCCTGATCATGTTAAAGCTAAATTGTTGCATGCTCCTTTAAATAAGGATCGCCTGTTTGGCAACAAGGCTGAGAAAGTTCTTAAAAAGATGGAAGATAAAGCTAAGTCTATGCAAACTGTAAAGATTTTTTATAAGTTCAGCCTCCTAGATTTAGTAGGCACTGGCCCTCTAAGAATTGGTCCTTTCCAGCTCTTCTCAAGCCAAACCCAGACACAGCAAAAACCCCAGGTTTCAGTCCCAGGGGACACACAAAACTAAACAGTGGGGAGGCTCCACTTCCAAATCTGGGAATAATAAGACCCCCCCCCCCATGGTAAACTGTCTCAATGACTTCCTTTTAAAATTTCCAACCACTTATCATCTGACCGACCCTTTGGGGGGAAAGATTACTCTTCATGCAAAGAATTGGGAACTCGTTACCCAGAACAAATGGATTTTAAATATAGTGTCCCAGGGATACAGATTTTACTTCCACATGTTGCCAACACCAAGCTGGTGGCCGGACCTACCCCAAAATCAGTGGGCAGAGGCCCAAAAACAAGTACTTTCTCTCTTAAGCATGGGGGCTATTCAACTGGTACCCGAAGAGGAAAAGGGGCAAGGTTTCTACTCGAGACTTTTCCTGGTACCCAGAAAAGACAATTCATGTCGTCCTATCCTGGACCTGTCTACTCTAAACACCTTTTTGGAGATTCCAAAATTCAAGATGCTGACTCTTCACCAGTTACTTCCTATGCTAGGCAAAGATGCCTGGTTGGCATCAATAGATTTAAAAGAAGTATACCTGCACATCCCAATCAGGGAATCTTGCAGAAGATACATACGCTTCAAAGCAGGCTACATGCACTATCAGTTCTCTGCCTTGCCCTTTGGCTTATCTACTTCACCCAGGGTATTCACAAAGTGCCTAGCTCCAGTTATTGCATTTTGCAGGCAAAGAAATATTCAAATATACCCATACCTGAACAATTGACTAATTCAGGCAGAAAGCCAGGACATACTTTTGAATCATCTGGCATTTGTACAAAGGGTTATAACTTGTCTGGGGTACACCATAAATGAAAAGAAATCACACCTGGTACGCTGTCAACAAATTATATTCCTGGGAGCAAGCTTGAATACAACTTCCCAGATGGCTTACCTCACACCAGAGAAACAAATTCATTTGACAACCTACTTCAAACAAGTGGCCACAAAAACCCTGCTATCTGCAAGACAAATACTGCAAACCTTGGGGTTCATGGCCTTCTGCATTCTTCTAATTCCATATGCAAGACTGCATATGAGGAAACTACAGTGGTATCTAAAAAGCCTATGGTGTCAACATTCTCAAGACCTAGAAACAATGATTCCTATCATACCTTGCCTACGCCTAGAGTTCCTTTGGTGGGCAGCGGCCTGCCACCAAAATAAGGGACTACCTTTCACACCACCCCCTGCCAACCAAACCCTAACAACAAATGCTTCAGACTATGCATGGGGGGCTCACCTGGCAGGGAAGTGCATTCAGGGCAAATGGAACACAAGTCAAATGCACCTGCATATCAATCAAAAAGAAATCTTAGCTGTACAAAATGCTCTGACAGCCTTCAAGGACTACATTCTTCCAGGACAACTAATGGTAAAGACGGACAACACCACTGTTATGTGGTACATAAACAAACAGGGGGGTACACATTCTTACCCCCTCTGCAGACTAGCCATGGCATTGTGGAACACAGCCTTGAGCTACCAAGTGCACCTACAAGCTCAATTCCTGCCAGGAAAATTAAATACACTGGCAGACGGTCTAAGCAGAAACCTCATGGACCCTCATGAGTGGAAACTTGAACCAAGGATTTTCAGCATGTTGACAAGCAAAGGGGGAGCCCAGATATAGACCTGTTTGCCTCTCCCCAGAACTACCAATTGGACAAATTTTGCACAAGGAATCCCCACAAACAAGCCTGGAAAGTGGATGTTCTGTCCTTCAGCTGGAAAAACCTATCAGTCTATGCCTTCCCCCCCTCTGCCTCTGCTCTCCAAAGTACTACTAAAAATCAAACAGGACAAACCAAGGATGATTTTGATTGCTACAGACTGGCCGCGCCAACACTGGTACCCCCTCCTGCGCAGTGTGTCATGGTTATCTCCATGGTATATGCCTCAGACTCCTTCCCTGCTGTCTCAGCAGGAGAACCAGATTCTGCACCCTCAGCTTCTAACACTGAACCTTGCAACCTGGCTAATTACTTAATCTCTCCTTTACCATCCGTCAGCAAACCTGTGATGGATATCATTTTAGGGACAAGGAGGCCTAGTACTATAAAATCTTATGCTGAAAAATGGAAAAGATTCTGTGCCTGGAACCAATCTCAAGGGATGAGCACAGCAGCACCCAATTTACCTCAGATTTTACAATACTTAACTGAGATGCTTCACAAGGGCCTGTCTTTTTCCTCCATTAAAATCCACGCTACAGCCATTTCAGCTCATTATAACACAGAACCCCCCCCCCCCCTTCTCTCATCCACTGCTCAAGCAGTTCCTCAGAGAGGCCAAAAATTTGAGATCACCTAGGAGAGCTCCAACCCCAGCCTGGGACCTTCTCTTTGTCTTAGAGAAACTCACTCTACCTCCTTTCGACCCAGCTGCTACTGCAGACTTAAAATTTCTTTCTTGGAAAACAGCTTTCCTTTTAGCAATCTCTTCAGCTAGAAGGGTATCTGAATTACAGGCCCTTATGGCAGTGCAGCCTTTCATCATCTTTCGTGCAGACAGGGTGTCCCTCAGAACCAATCCATCCTTCATGCCCAAGGTGGTATCCGGTGTGGCTCTTAAGTCCATTCATTTGCCAACCTTCTTTCCCAATCCACAGAATAAAGGGGAACAGATACTGCATTCCTTAGATGTGCACAGACAACTTAGATTCTACTTGGACAGGACTAAACCTCAAAGGAAATCTGAACAACTGCTGGTGGCATTTGCTGCAGGGGCAGAGGGGAAGGCTATTTCAAAGCAAACCATTTCTAAATGGATAGGCCATTGCATTAATTTCTGCTATAAGCACCATGGAAAACCTATCGCCCAGGGGATCAGACCTCACTCCACCAGGGCTGCATCTACCTCTACAGCCTTTCTCAGAGGTGTCCATACCAGGGACATCCTAGAAGCTGCTACCTAGAGTTCTGTACATACTTTCACCAAGCTTTATCATTTGCCAATTTTCTCTGAATCCAAAGCTGGCTTTGCCACTGCAGTCTTGCAGGGCCTTATAGCTGGCCGTAATGCTGTCTAAATTCCTCCTCCCAACCATAGCTTTGGGAATCTACCCAAATGTAATGACTGCAACAGTGAAACACGAAGAACATAGTACAGTTGTGTACACTTACCATAAGTGTAAATGTTTGAGTGTATTCACTGTTGCAGTCCTGGTTACCCTCACTCTAGCCCCCTAACTTCTTTTGGCTATACCTCTACTTTCCTTTACTATGCTTAAAAGCCTTTTTGGTGTATTTGCTTTTTTGTTGGAGGTATATCTTTATGCTTTTATATTTAATTGCTTCCCATTAGGGGGGGCACCTGACATCTGGGGCAAGAAAAACTGATGTAATGGCGTTGGCTGCATGTTTTATACCCCGACGACCTGACGTCATGGAAGAAGGGACAGCGACTGATGCAGGACCCAAGACTTTGTTAATCAGGCTGACTGAGGGCTACCTGCAAGCAGATAACCCAAATGTAATGACTGCAACAGTGAATACACTCTAATATCTACGTTTATGGTAAGTGTACACAACTGTACTTTTCTGATACTGTGTGCATTGAGCAGAGCACAGACCAGTGTAGGAAGGGAGTAGTTGTGAGAAAAGTTATGGAGGTTAGTCTAAATAAGGTCTTTGCTATTTTTAGGTAGAGAGAAAAATATTTGAGTCTTGGTAATCTTAAAAGAAGAGTGATCCTGTTAGTGGTGATCTGGGAAATAGGTCTGGTTACTGGGAGGATTGTGGTGGTGATTTGTTGGTGAGGAAGTTATGGAAGTAGCGGTAATACACAGTGATATGAGAATTGATTGTTAAGAGTTTTATGATGATGATTGATATGAAGAGAAAAAAGGAGGAGATAGAACAGGATAGGATGTGGAGAGAGGAAAAAGGAGGAGATAGAACAGGATAGGATGTGGAAAGAGGAACATTTTCCTGACTAGATGTGTGTTTGTACAGGAAGTTGTAAGTGGGAGTTAAGACTTCCAATAATATTGTAGTACTGAATATATAGGCAGTGAGAAAAGACGGTTATGTGATTATATGGTGGTATCTTTTTAGGAGGTGTGTTATGAGGATGAGACAGTGGGCGGAGATCAAAGCAAATATAATGCGTGGTCTAGGGAGCAAAGTGGGATGCAACTCCCATTGTCTTGGGAGTTAGTCAAGGCCTGTGTCTAGCAGTGAGCATAAAAAGGGTAGGTGCAATGCATGTTCAGAAATGAGAGCTTGGAGAAAAGAGGCAACACTAATAAATGTATGACAGTAAAGCACTGTGTATTGTTCCACCACTTTAATGGGGTAGGCTAACCTTAAAGGGAATGTACATATTGAGATAGAAGTGTTTTGAAAGGAAGAGTCAAGCAAAGAGCAGCCATAGAGGTAACTTCTGCATTAACATAGTTATAAAAAGAGAAAAGTAGAAGTGTAAGACACTAAGCATAATTCCTTTAAGGTGCCTGTGGGAAGAGTTTGGATAGAATCCACTGCATAGCTGATGTTTGTTTACAGTGCAAGGGCAGACCCAGGTATCTTGGCAAATCTTGGCAAAGGAGTGAAATACTAACTGTAGGCAGGGAGGAATGGCCATGACTGACTTGTCAGACTGGAAGAGGCCAGGCAATGCCAATTCAGTTCAGACATGTACAAAACATGCACTTCATACCTCAGGCCTGAAACAAAATGATATCTCCACTTGTTGTGGAAACTGATTAGAAAGTAGATGTTCATCGTGTTACACTGCTGCAGTCATTACACTTGGGTTATCCTACCATCAGGCGGTCCCGCAGTTGGCCAGAGTTCCAAAGTCTTGGTCCAGCGTCGGTTGCTGTTGCTTCTTCCCTGACGTCAGTGCACCAGGGGTATATAAGATGCATCTGACGCCATTTTCTTCAGTCTTTCTTGCCGCGCAGTGCCCGAAGCAGAAGTAGTTCGCAAGTGCCGGTCGGCCGACTCCAGAGATTTTCGAAGTCAAATTTCAGATCCGAAGTCTTCAATAAAGCTAAGTACCCCGTTGGGGAAACTTTTTTCTTGCCTCAGACCGATGTCAGAAAAAGTTAATAATTGTATTTCTTGTGGGAAGCAAATACCTCATAAGGACTTCCACTCTTACTGTATTCCATGCCTAGGCCCTGATCACGACGTCACTAGTTGTCGGTTTTGTGCTAGATTTAACAAACGCACTATAAAAAGACGTTTTGATTTTGCTTTGCACTACTTTGGCCGAAGGTTCAATTATACTATGCCGTCTGATCAACCGATGACCACAATACTGAAAAAACGCAAGGACAAGGATAAAGACAGGCATCCGAGGCCCAAAACCGACGACGAAACCTCTTCTAGGCCAGTCGCCGGTTCGCTGGTTCTCAGTGAGGTGCTTTCGCAGCCCCTGACACCCTAGTGGGTGAGCCTCAGATGCCCACGTGGAGACAACTAGGCCTCTGGAAACTCAAGGTACTGGGCCTATGGAAACTAATCCCTCAGATGGGTCCGGAGCGGCTGAGCAGGCATCTGCTTCTGAGGGTGTTTTCAGACCTTCACAACTTACCATTAAAACAACAGCCAAGACAAAAGTACCATTAAAGACAAAGAAACAAGTACAGCATTCTCCTGGACAGTCCTCCATGCCTAAAAAACAGATGCTTAAAATGGCCGAAGACCTCATTACTCTAATCAAGGGTTCCCATCCCACTCCTGAGAAAAGGCCTAGGCAGGATACAGACTATGATTCCTCTCATCAGGTTTCTATTTCCTCTGATTCCTCTTCAGACCAGGGATACTCTCTACCCCCTATGAGGACTCTGATACTGAAGAATCTATCCCTTCAGCCTCTCCTCCTGAGGATTACTCTTTTGGGGAATCTTTACATACCATGAGGGAGCCTTTCCATTGGGAAAGTCGGGATTACTCCGAATCCAAGAAAAGGCTCAGGGATTTCCTTTTATTGCCTCAGCACAGGCCCTTGGCTATTCCGCCTGTGCTTGATATTGTGGATGTGTTCTCTGAATGCAGCTTATCTCCTGATTCTTTGCCCCCTGCACCAGCCAAGCCAGATAGATATTATAGAGTCCCAGACTCTCACAAGTTTCTGTATAAAAATCCTTCGGTGGATCCAGAAACTATTTCCCAGGGTGCAAAAGGGGTTAAGGCTTCCATTGCAAAAAAATCCAGTGCCGTCTGACAGAGACTCCAGAGCTTTGGATAGATGGGGGAAGAAAGTATACACTTCTGCAACTTTAGCAGTAAGAGCTTTAAATTGCCAGTTTCACATGCTTAAGTACCAACAATATTTAATGGCTCAGTTAAAACAGAAAATGCTTGCAAGCTCAGAAGCTCCTGATTGTAACGAAATACAGGATTTATTGCATGCAGTTGAACAGGTGGGAAAACATACTCTACAATGTGGTTTTGATTCTTTAGAGGCCTCTTGTAGGGCCGCAGTTACAGGTTCTGTGATTCGAAGACATGCTTGGTTAAAAGAACTGAATTTACCTGATCATGTTAAGGCAAATTATTGGATGCTCCTTTACAGCATGATACCTTGTTTGGTGTTAAGGCAGAAGAGGTGTTAAAGAAAATGGAGGATAAAGCTAAATCTATGCAAACAGTTAAGGATTTCTTACAGGTACAGCCACCTCGATTTAGCAGAAATTGGCCAACAAAGAATTGGTCCTTTCCAGTGTCAGACAGGCCACAGAGAGGCAGATCTCAACCCCAAGACTCAAACAGACAATGACAGTGGGGCACCTCAACCCCAAAAGGAGGTGAGGACAAGTCTCAACCTTACAGGAAACAGTCACAAATACTTTCCCCTTCGTACGTCAAGCACTTCCCTTTTGGAAGCCCCCTTAGGGGGAAAACTAGCACTTTTTTCTCAAAACTGGCAAACAATCGCACAAGACAAATGGGTTCTGAATATTGTGTCTCAAGGATACAGGTTCCACTATCATACTTTACCAAGGCTAAAAGGAATGCCAGACCTGCCACAAAATCAATGGGCAGAGGCACAAAAACAAATTTCAGCCCTCATGGACATGAAAGCTATTCAAAAAGTACCGCAACAGGAACAAGGACAAGGATTTTAGTCAAGACTCTTCCTGGTCCCCAGAAAGGACAAGGCCTGGAGGCCCATACTAGACCTTTCAATTCTAAATACTTACCTGGATATTCCGAAATTCAGAATGTTGACATTACAGCAGCTTCTACCCATGCTGGGCAAGAAGGCTTGGCTTGTTACTCTGGACATCAAAGAGGCATACCTGCATGTCCCTATCAGACAAAATTGCAGAAAATACCTCAGATTCAAAGCTGGTACAATGCACTACCAATTCTCTGCACTGCCCTTTGGCTTATCTACTGCACCCAGGGTCTTCACAAAGTGCCTGGCACCTGTAATTGCATTTTGCAGACAAAAAGGAATTCAAATATATCCATACCTGGACGACTGCCTCATTCAAGCAGAGACAAAGGACATTCTTCTACAGCATCTGGCATTTGTAAAAAGGTTATTAATTTCTCTGGGGTACACAGTAAACAAAAAGAAGTCAAAACTAGTGCCCGCACAACAGATTATATTCCTGGGTGCCAGCTTAAATACAACGGCCCAGATGGCTTACCTCACACCAGACAAACAAGTTCAACTAACTCATTATTTTCAACTACTGGCAAAAAAAGTCCCGTCTCCCTGCAAGAAAAATTCTGCAGGCCCTGGGATTCATGGCATTTTGCATACTACTAATACCATATGCCAGACTGCATATGAGGAAATTACAGTGGTACCTAAAAAGTGTTTGGACTCAACACTCTCACAGTTTAGAAGCAGTAATACCAATGATTCCCTGCCTACAACAGGAGTTTTGATGGTGGGCACAGACGTGTCACCTAAACAAGGGTCAGCCTTTTACCCTACCCACAGTCAGGCAAACTGTAACAACAGATGCTTCGGATTACGCCTGGGGAGTGCACATGGCAGGAAAATGCATTCAGGGCAAGTGGACAACAGACCAGATGCATCTCCACATCAATAAAAAAGAGATGTTGGCTGTTCAAAATGCCCTAACAGCTTTCAAGGACCTTCTACATCCAGGACAATTATTATTAAAGACAGACAACACCACAGTAATGTGGTACATAAACAAGCAAGGGGGCATTCATTCTTATCCCCTATGCAGGCAAGCCATGACCTTATGGAACACAGCTCTAACGTATCAAGTTCACCTGCAAGCACAATTCCTGCTAGGAAAGAAAAATACTCTGGCAGACTGTCTTAGCAGAAATATCATGGACCCTCACGAATGGAAATTGAATCCACAAATCTTCAGCATGGTAACGCAAAAATGGGGATGCCCAGACATAGATCTTTTTGCCTCCCCACTGAATTGCCAACTACAAAAATTCTGCACAAGGACTTATCACAAACAAGCATGGAAAGTGGATGCTCTTTTGTTCAGCTAGAAAAACCTAAAAGTTTATGCCTTCCCACCACTGCCTCTCCTTTCAAAGGTACTCCTAAAAGCCAGACAAGAAAAACCATAGATGATCCTGATTGCTCCAGACTGGCCACGCCAGCACTGGTACCCTATCTTAAGGAACTTAGCTCAAGGCCCACCATGGATTTTGCCTCAAATTCCACACCTTCTGACTCAACAAAACAATCAGATCCTGCACGGTCAGCTCAAAACCCTAAACCTGGCTGCATGGCAGATTCATTAGTCAAACAGGCAACACCTCTCTCTAAAGCTGTTATGAATGTCATTTTGGAGGCCAGGAGGCCTAGCACCAGGAAAGCTTACTCAGAAAAATGGAAGAGATTCTACGCCTGGAACCAGGCTCAAAACCTTGACCCTCTTGTTCCAAACATTCCTCAGATTTTACAATACTTAACTGAGATGCTGGACAGAGGCCTATCCTTCTCATCAATTAAGATCCACGCCTCTGCCATTTCAGCACATTACAACACGGATCCTCCTTTATTCTCTCATCCCTTGCTAAAACAGTACCTCAGAGGGGCTAAAAACATGACTGCCCCGGAGAGCACCAACACCAACTTTGGACCTCAATTTAGTTTTGGAAAAACTAACCCTGCCATCTTTTGAGCCAGCCAATACAGCTGATATAAAATTTTTATCATGGAAAACAGCTCTGCTCCTGGCAGTAACTTCAGCATGAAGAGTCTCAGAGCTACAGGCATAAGCAGTGGAACCTTTTATAATTTTTCATCAGGACAGGGTTTCTTTAAGGACAAACCCTACCTTTATGTCAAAGGTGGTATCTAGTGTGGCTCTTACCCAAACCATCCATTTGCCAACTTTTTATCCAAACCCCCAGAATAAAGGGGAGAAACTTCTGCATTCTTTGGACATACACAGGCAGCTACGCTTCTACTTGGACAAAACAAAAGCTTTCAGGAAAACTGAGCAACTGTTTGTAGCATATGCTGCAGGATCACAGGGCAAGGCTTGTCTCAAAGCAGACTATATCCAATTGGATAGGACACTGTATACGTTACTGCTACACACAGCATGGAAAATCAGTCCCAAATAACATTAGGCCACATTCCACCATGGCAACTGCCACTTTAACAGCCTTTCTCAGAGGAGTACCTACTAAGGAAAATTTGGAGGCTGCAACTTGGAGTTCAGTGCACACCTTTACCAAGCATTACCACATGCCTATTTACTCTAAATCCAGAGCAGGATTTGCCACTGCAGTTCTGCAGGGCCTCCTAGCCAATCCTAACTCTTTATAGACCAGCCACCCAACCTTAACTTTGGGATTCTACCCAAGTGTAATGACTGCAGCAGTGTAACACGATGAACATAGTACAGTTTTGTACCTACCATAAATGTAGATGTTCGAGTGTTCACACTGCTGCAGTCCAGGTTACCCTCCCTCCATCCCCTCTGAACTAGCTGGACTTCTCTATACCTTTCTATCCTATACAACCTTTGTGGTGTATTTGCTTGAAACTGAAGGTATTATTGTTATTTTTATATGTATATTTTTTATTAGCAATATGTATTGCCTACCTACTTGGGGGCACCTGACATCTGGGGCAAGAAAAACTGAAGAAAATGGCGTCGGATGCATCTTATATACCCCTGGCACACTGACGTCAGGGAAGAAGCGACAGCAACTGACGCTGGACCAAGACTTTGGAACTCTGGCCGACTGCGGGACCGCCTGATGGCAGGATAACCCAAGTGTAATGACTGCAGCAGTGTGAACACTCGAACATCTACATTTATGGTGGGTACAAAACTGTACTTTTGGCAGCAAGAAAAAATAGTGTTCATACTGGTCAACTACTGTTTCTTACCTGTGCAGGATTGTATCTCTGAAACAATTTGTGTTCTGTTCAAAATATATTTGTTTGTCAATGAGAGAAAAAGGAGAGGTACTTGTTTGTGATGTAATGAATCTAAAGAACATTATAATCCTTTCAAATAACAATAATTGAAAAATTACATTTGGCATGTTGTAGAAACGTAATAAAATTAAAGTGATAGTTATGAAACATAGAACCTTCTTTTTCATGAAAAATCACTGAGTACTTGTTTTGGCTCATTCTGCATACAGGTTAAATTAAATTCATTCTCATAGTCATTTAGTTCAAATTGTTTGAATTTTGCAACATAGCATGTTGGCCCCACCAGCTGAGTGCCCAATAGATAAGAGAAACAGGCCAGAGTAGGGTTATTTGGATGAGCCAGCACTACATTTAGACTCCTAGAAGGCTTGTATGCCAAGACGCTATAGAGCTCTATTAAATTTGTGCTTCTTGAATCACTGGTCTTGGTCATTTTATTGTACATGGCTTCTTTTTTGCTTGGTGGTTTGGACTACATTTAGACTTATAGGAATATCTAACTAAATCAAAATGGCTTTTATTTGGGAGAATGCATTTGTGCAAAGTAATATGGCCTAGCTGTTTTAAGCTGTGATACTTGTCGTTCAGATTCATGAATTCGGCTGTTAACCTGTGACTTTTTAAGGTCAGGGTAATTCTAGAATAGCAGAAGTCACTTAGGAGAATCCAGAGAACTCTGGAATATTTGTGGAGTACCGCTATTGCAACCATAGACAGGCTGAGGCAGTTTGCCCTGATACAGGAGTCCAGCATGCAGTCAGTAGTTGCTAGTGGAAGTCCCAGTGAAGGAAATCTGGAGGTTACCTTACCAGGAGATTCTGGTAGAAGATTGTTTTGCCAGAGAATGTCCTAGCAATAAAAGATATTAGACTGCAGAGGCTGTAATTTTGTTATCCATGAACACCCCCCTGGGCCTTGGTTATTTTCACTTGTGCATTCTTGATTTTTTTTTACTAAAAGAGACTGTGTTTTAAACAGGTTCATGGGAAAGTTTACTTCAAAACACTGTTAGCTCTGCGGAAGGCATTGTTCAACTTGGATGTGAATTTCATCTCCATTAAAGGGCTGCACTGTATTTTCCTACAGGCATCCTGTTTCATTGTCATTTGCTTTCTGGCTACATTTTGGTACAGTTTGTCAAAGTTAGCCTGTTATGTGTTTCAATAGAAATACATTTTTTTGTAAGAAACCAAATGTGTTCACTGCCTGAATATTTCACAGTTATGTATAGCTATACAAGTTTCATATATATATAAATCTGTTTGAATGATATATTTGAGTAGATACTGATGAGTTATTTTCTTCATGAGCCCTTTCTTAAATGAACTTTGGCCTGTAGTGCCATTAGTTGGTGAATCTGTGTTGTAAGTAATGAACAAAGTTATTCAAAAGCCACTGTCTTGCTACTGTCTGTCACGAGACTGTTTTCATTTGCTGTCATAATGTGGATATTTTTGTTGAAGGAATGTATACAAAGTAAGCTTTGACCTTAGTGGGTTGAATAATTAGTAAATCATGTTTGAAAAGTGTCATGGATACTAGCCACATACTATAGCTTAGATAAAATGCAGTCATCATAACCTGACATCATTTAGCACTACTGTACTTCAAGTCCACTTCTAAGCATGTCATCACAGCTGCCTTTTCAGAGAGGAATTTGATTATGCATCAGAATGTTTCTGCACTTGACTGCTCTCAAAATAAAAATTAAAAAAAAAAAGAATTCCTTGCTGAGATCATGTACAAAAAAATGCACATCTCCATGCCAGGTATCTACGTAAGCTGCAGTGTTGAGAAGCTGCCAAGAATGATTTTCTGTACTTGTGTCATAAGGGTTATCTTTGTTTTCAGGTCCTATAAAAAGTCTGTATATAACCCACACCCCCCATTTAACTGGGGTCAAACAGTTTATTTGGCATTGGAGACTTGCACGTGCAGCCATTTCATTAAAATGCTACCATCAGCAGGTTTAGCCTCACTTTAATCGCGTCCATATGCTTTAAACTTGTGGCCTGGAAGTGATCTGAAAATAGGTAGCTTTGTATAACCCTTCGTTTCTGGCCATTCATGTGCGATTGCAGAACATATGGTTATAAATTATTTAAGCAGATGTTTTCAAGAATGTGAACCTGTTCCCATGGTAATTTTCACTGTACTTAAGGGCATTATGCTAGCTTCAGTAGTGAAAGTTTATGAAAGAAAGACTGATATATCCCTTAAATTGTTTTTTTTTTTTCTTTTTCTTCTCTTTTGGTGTGAATAGTGTGTTTTCTCAGAAAACAGAATAAGAGATTATTTTTTCAACAGGAAATTTGTCCTGTCATCTTAAAAGCTACTTGTAAGGACAGAAATCCCCTTGACTAGGAGTTCTCTCTCTATTATTATGTGGGTAGCATATGCAAATGTAAAGTTATTTAAGTACATGCCTTTCACAGAATAAGAGCCTGTCATTGCAAGTTAAAATGTAGTGGTCATAAGCCGTAACTTGTCATGCTTCTGAAACCTCAGAGACAAGGAGATCTTCTGTTCCTGAAATGGGAAACTACGCACCCCTTCCTAATGAAGGAAAACTGCCCTTGGGATTTCAGTCCCCTTATCCCACCACACTGTAGACTAGATAATAAGAAAAGGGCCAAAAAAAATCAGCAAAGAATCGCACAGATATTCTTTTATCTTAAAATACTTGCTTAGTCCAACTGTTTAGAAAGGGTTGAATAACAATACACTTGGCCTGTGGAAGATCTTTTTCAACTTGTCTTTTGCCCTGCTTTTCCAATATTCTGTAGCACCTAACATATGCCTATCCTACCTGCCCATAACAAACACTTTTTACCTACATCACATACATTTGTCTTTTTTTTTCCTAAAAAAAACCGGAAATTTCAAGAACAGAAATTCAGATGATTCAGATAATGGAACATGCCTCTCAAGTTCGACCAGTGCCCCACAGATATTTTTTTGAGCTCAGATATCTGCTAACATCTACACTGAAATGCAAGTTCTGGTTGACTTGTTGCTAACGGTGCAAAAATTATCCACCTGGGAGCCGCAATGTCACTTGTGTGTGTATGCACACGCATTCGTGTCCACTAATTCGAATTGCACATGAATTAGGTGAAATGCCCAGCCAACATCAAACTCTAACTTTTACTAAGAAACCCTGATACTTCCCCATAATGAGACATCTTCCCCTGCACCAGCTATTTCTACATTATTATTCTGAGTCATGCAATTTGATACATATGAAGCATCAGTACTCTTCCAGCTTCAACTCTTTAGTTAGTGTCAGACTTGTGTACTGTACCTCAAACATGTTATCAGGCTGTCATATGCCATAGGAAGGCTGGCAGAGTAACAAGATATAGAGAAAAAATATATACGTGAAATATATATGTAAGTGTATAAATATATACATACATACGTAATATGTGTATGTACATAGACACATCCACACTCAACCTCAGACATATGTAAAATTAGTATAAACACACACACACACACACACACACACACACACACACACACACACACACACCAGAGCAGCAGGTTAATTGTTGTTATTTTACAGCCCCCCCAGACTTGCACACCTTAAACCAAGGCTGAGTAGCAAAGAAAAAAGTAGCTACTCATCTGCAAATTTGTTGCGTCTTTCGGCTTTTTCCCAGTTAGGGGTCGCCACAGAGGAACTCTGGTCCGCTAATGATTGGCAGTAGATTTTTACGTGCCGAGTTGCCAGCTCTGATGCACAACCTTCAACAAAGGTACGCCCATTCACGTATGTCTCCACACAGAAGACGCTCTAGCTGAGAATCGAACGGGACAACATCTTACTGTGAGGCGACGATGCTACCACAGCACCACCACCGCAGTAGAAAGAAAAAAAAATACTTCAACCGATTTGGTGTACACACGTGTTCAAGTGTTTGCATGGCTATATCACTGTACTGGTCACATTGTGATACTGACTGAAATTCCAGTACCCCACTTTGCTGTGTGTGTGTGTGTGTGTGTGTGTGTGTGTGTGTGTGTGTGTGTGTGTGTGTGTGTGTGTGTGTGTGTGTGTGTGTGTGTGTGTGTGTGTCTTGGATAGAAATATATATATATATATATATATAGAGAGAGAGAGAGATCCATATAGTAGCACTGTTCTTAGAGCTAAAGTAGCAGTCATGTGAAAGCAAGGTATTTCATGTTTAATGAATAACTACTAGGAAAATATCCACTATGCCACACATGCCAGTAGAAAATGTATTACTATGTCTAGACCTCAGCAGCACCATCACAGCTCACCCAACAAGCTCCACTGTTTCCACTATAAGCATGTGATACAAAAGCGATGGGCAGAAGCCCTTAATGCTGTCAGAGCATATTTATGTTTATGATAACTTCCATATCTTAGGGTACTTAATACTCACACATTCTCACAGTCCACTCACCATGCTGAGCAAAAGACAGAGCAACAGTCAGCTGTCTGTCAGGTGCTAGGACTTGCAACATCACCAAGGCGCTTAAATCCCTTCAGCCCAAATATGCTGAGAGAGAATGGTCATTGCATAGATAAAAGTGAATGACCTTTGCTGAGTGGCCTTGCTTTCCTCATATGTTTCATTAGTTGCCACTGCAACTGGTTCACAATAGAAGCATAAAATAATTCTGTTCAGCAGCCTGGTCCGTAATGGGGGAGACCAGTGTGTGCATCAATTTGGAGAGATATAGTGGACAATTTTACATGCTTTTCTGAGGATGACCTATACTTTTCTCCTCAGGGATTCCATATTGTGGCCAAGAGATTTTCTACAACCCTAAACCTTTTTTTAGGCAGGGTCAGATTTCTGTACCTACCAACCTAACTAATTATGCTCACCCTAATATCAGTTTGGGACTGCTGAATGCTTTAAGCCTGCACACAGTTATAGGCACTAGAAGGCCTCATAATTTGGAGAGCATCCACATTTGTACAGTTACAGAAAAGGGGTTCCATTCCAAGGGTTTAGACCCTCCTCTAGTGGGTAGCTGTGCACCCTGAGGGTGGTGATGTCCATCTTTACTAGCAACCCCATCACCTTACAAGAAATTAAAGTAACAAACCAAACTCCTATATTCTGGTATTTGTATGCAAGTCCACCTGCAATTTGATTGCTAACTACAAAAACACATCCGTGATCTCCTCAGGCTGTGACTAACTTACCAATTTATAGTCCCTAATTAACACACTCCTTGTGGGGATGTTAATAATCCATCAGTAAATTGGCATATATACACTACAGATAACTACACACAACTGTTCCTGGTCTTTGTCAGTGCAAACTTCCTTGAAGAGAACTGGAGGCACAAATCTACTCAAGTTGGTTCGTACTAATATAGCTCCAGCATGCTGCATACCTACTGTTACCCCATCACTATGCTGTGATACTCAGTCCCAGATGTGCTCAAATCCTGCTGTTTTCAGAGACTTCTCCAAGACTTAATATAGTGTGCTAATGACGTAATGTGTTTAAGTGCTTAACACCCCAAGAGATCGTCATAGCTAAGCTGACACTTGTACCTCGTAGGAGCAGAAGTAAGTGATATATGTCCCGTCAACCATAAATACAATGTCAGGTTTAAAGGTGGGTCCTTATGCTGCACCCCAAGTATCAATAAATTTCCCTGCACTAAAAGTGAATTCAGAAAAATAAAGGATTTTACAGGATCAAAACGTGCAAGGCAAAATGCAAATAAAAAATTAGTAAATCATCCAAAGGGAATCACAAAGTATTTTTACCTTCATCTTAAGTCTAAGAAACAATATTCAGCACTGCTCTGAGCTTATATCCAGGTGTACCACCCACCGAAACTCTTGGGAGCAAACAGATATGCTAGTGGGCAGGATTAGCTCAAATGTTACCTCATGTAGCTTCTATTAAATCAGTACCATCCCCAAATGATTACCTCTCAAGAAGTCCAACAAGCCCTCTCCCAAGCTACGAATTCTAAGCCTATGGTTCTAGACAATGTACCAGGTTGCTTCCATGTTAGTGTTCAACACTGCCTCACTGACCACTCTCAAAAGTCTCTAGTTTTAGCCTGTCCACGGGACATGCACTTTAGGACTGGAGAGCTACTGTTGTGGTACCATTCCACAAGGGAGGCCTAGCCACTGACCCTGGGAACTCCAGTCCAATCTGTCTTACTGTTATTATTTGTAAAATAATGGAACATATAATCACAGAACTTATAAATAAGGAATTTGGTAGCAAACAAACTCATGACCCAAACCATGACCCAAACCAGTCTAATTTTGAGCAAGGTAATTCCTGCTACTTAACCAGGTGGATTTATTTGATTCTGTTTGTCTGCTGAGTGACTCTTAGCAAATCACTTAACTAAGCAGTCCTCCTTGGTTGCCCCTGGAAAAAAAGTCTTGCATTTATTGGGCTTACCTTGTTAAAAATGAATAAAAAACATGCTACTACACTGGGTTCCTCTCATACCTACTAAATACTAAATATCTTAATGTGGAATGTATTTGAATTCTGAACATACGCAAAGCAACATATTAAACTACTAGACAACAGAAAAATGCCATAAAACTTGCAGGAATGTCTGTTCACTGCATTTTTTTTTTGTAACTCAATTTACTTTTTTTATTTTGTAGCAGTAAGTATAGTTTCAGCAGCAGTGTTATGTGGCCTATTTGAGCATATACTGTGTGTGGAATGTGGTGGCCCCATCATTTAGTAGTACTGTGTAATGTCACAAATGCATAAGAAATTAGTTTTGTTTTAGCAGCATTTAGGGTTTACTTTGCCTTGACCTGCACAGCATCTGTCTTAACCACAGCAGTTTCAAACATTGTAAAGCACTAGAAATGGAACATTTAACACGTTCTGAACACAGAAGACTCTAAGAAGTGTTTTTGTAATGTAGGTCAGAGCTCTACTAAAACATAAACACTCTTTCTTAACACCGAAGCTGCATACCACTTTATAAATAAGGCATTCACAATGTGTCTGTTTACCTGTACTTTGCCATGTCTTCTACCATCATAGTACCAGAAATGAACCTCAGTCACACGTAAACTCATCATAAACTACTGCAGTGTGTTACTGTATTCCACATAGCCATTTATTATAATTCCTGGGATATGCTGAGTACAGTGGTTGTTCTGTGGAGATGTCTGATGTAAACATATGATGTGGTCTTGTTCGATGCAGTGTCTGGATGCATGGACAAAATGCATGTTCTGAGATGGGAATGGGGACGTTGTTGTTTAGTTGTAATGATGTGTGATAAACGAAGGAAGAAACCACAAGTATGTCATAAACAGCTGCAATTGTGTTGTTACACTGCAGTAATGTTTGCTGTTATGGAAAGGTGCACACGCTCTTCACATGACTTATTTTATATACTGAGGTGATAAGGACATTATGGCAGACGTTTGATGCGACTGCTTATAAAACAGAAGTCTGAGGCACTGCTTTTGTATACCTATACATGTGTTTATGTTTAGAAGTAGCTGTAGATAAATAAATTTAATGCACAGGGATTCCTAGAAATAGTTTTAACGTACTCTAGATTAAAAGAATGCATTTACATACTAAAAGCTTATTTGTTTTAAAATGCATGTAAACACACACACTCCAAACATACTTAGCATTTACATCAGGAGACACACTTTTTCCTAGAATTAAATGTATATTTTCCATCTAGGTCAGACTATTCATAAGAGGAAGCTGTAAGGGTCTGATGATGACATGCTCTATTTCGCATGCATGCCCTTTAGCAGCAATGGCAAAGGCAGTCACTTAAATTAAGGCCAGGTCGTCTGACAAGCTACCTAGGCTGTTTTGAAGATGGATGATTAAGATCCCAATTCCCCGTGGTCGTTCCAGTGACATAGAAAAGCACTTCCTTATTTACCTCTGTCACTTCAAGTTAAGTTCATCCTTGTGGAAGAAACCTTGTTTTTTTTTACATAGCTGCAGAAGGCTTTTTATTATTGATATGTCCATGTGCTAATGTTGTGTAAAAATAGCACCGTTGCTATCCATTTTTGAGAGAGAGAGAAAGTACTGGAAAGAATGAGCAGTGTTGTAGTTTAAATGTATTTTCCAGAAACATTTTTCCTGTAACTCAATTTTATAAAATAGTATTTGTCATCCTTTCATGATTTTAACAACAATTTATAGCAAAATAAAATGTTTAAAATGTTGAAATATGTTAGCAAAAAGAAATATAGTATCAGTTTATCATGTTAATTCCAATTCAGAACATATGTAGTGGATAGTAATGTTCATTTAGTCATAGGAAAGGATGCACTGTCATATTTTGTTTTGCTCAGTTTACTGTCATTGTGTATGTGAATGGAATGTATAAAAGAGTTAATTCATTTGACACTACATCCGGACTAAATTTGATGGAACCTTTTCAAAAGGCAAACCATGCTTTTTTTTTTTTTTTTTTTTTTGCACTGAACATTTTGTTTTCAAATTAAAAAAAATGTTGACCATTTTGAGTGCATTTTAATTTTTTGTTGATAAAGCTTCGAAGATGCCACAAAAACTGCATTATTTTAGTCTTTTTAAACTGATAGTGTTTATTTTGTGTATCACCGATGTGTAACATAAAAAATTAGCTTCACGTGTACTTAATGAAACAGGAAAAGGAAATTTCCTAACAATTAAATACAGCCCTGTTTGCTGCATATTTAAATATTCACAATTTAATAAGTATACTTGCTATAGATTTTGATTTAAATATGGAGTCCTTTGGTAATCATGGATGTGTGCATCACTGCTTTGATAATCCTACTGAGGTATTGTCCACCATGGTTGTTCATTCTCCAGACATTTCCTGATACCGTCTTTGACTGGATGCTGTGGCATTATCAGAAGAGATGGCATATCCCCGTGATAAAACCCTGGATCCTGAATTAGTTATGCTATGGGAGATTTATGGAGGTATCAGCATGTCAGGTGTTTGGGTATCATTGTCACATGCAGATTTCTATGAACAAACTGGTGGAGAGCTTGTCTGATCTGTCAGACTTACAGCTGTGATGTTTGTTTTAGAAATATGTTATTGAGATTAATATGATTAATACAATACATTACAAGTTGCTGTATTAACTGAAGTAAACTTTAAGCTTCAAGATCATTTGCTAAAGTATTTAACTGTATAGGCTATGAGCCATCTCCAAATGTTTCTCATTATGTAGTGTAAAGATATACTTAGTTTGTTGACACGTTTGTAAATGGGCTTGCTTGCAATCCATAAGTGAAGGCATTCAATATGTAATGCAACTCTTACAAATAATGTTGAATGCACACACGATCAGAAATGAATGATAGTGTTATAGGCAGCAGATCCACTACTAATGCTTGATACATCTGACTTTTAAATGCAACTCTCAAGCAAATATAAATCAAAATGGACTGAATTCGTGCACATGTGCTCATAGTGTATGTACTCCAATGTATTCTGATCTCTACAGTTTGTGAGCAAAGATGCAAGAAAAAAATAATTTTTTTTTTTGTTAGTACGGGGAGAAAACTTCATGTTCTTGCATGTCAAGAGATTAATCTTGCATTTCTTGCATACCCACTTTATCATTTTCACTCTGAGGTGGCTACACCTCAGAGAAAGAAAGATCACTAACACACTAAAAAATGTATATTTTCTTACTTGAAGAGTCAGTGAACCAGGACAGCAAGAGAAAACAGTGGTTTGAGCACTGATGCATGCATCACCTGTCATGGATGAATAACAACTTATGAGCATCCAGTGCTTTGAATTGTAAGGTCTGGGCATTTTTTGATAAGAGCAAACATGAGCAACATAGTATAAGCCATATGTATCAGAAGGGCTATCTTCTAGTCTAGTTCTTTCATGATTATGCAAAACTCTACATGTCTGAAAATAAAGTTGTCCCAAGCCACCATTCATGCATTTCCTAAATGCAGGAAGTTATTTTAATTCAAGATACATTCCTTGGTAACTGAAAAAGTTTCATGTTACTCGATTAAAAAAGAAAGAGAAAAGAGAGGATATGCTCCGCTGCTTGGTATCTGAAGTCTTGCTTCAGGTTTCACATACAGTGGACACAGAAACTATCAAAACAAATCTGACTGTGGTACCAAACAACAATAGTTTTAACTTTGCTACATGAAGATGTAGTAAAGCAGTCACTGTCATGTTTAATAAGTATTTTACCAAACATCTTTATTAAATTTGCACATATGACAAAGGCAAGCTTACATTTATATAAATGAAAAACATACAAAATTATATCACTTTAGTTGCAAACAGTTTACATCACAGACACCATTGAAACAACTGTAGTTGTAAACATTATACATGACTTTTAAACCATCCAGTTATTGTCAGTTAAGCCATTTTGTCCCAATATAGTTTGCTCTGTCCCTTTTCTAAAGATCCCAATTCCAGTTGTTTTATCTCTTGTTACTATATTCTCTACTTCTAGTAAAGTGGGTCTAGACTTTGATTTCTATTTTCTAGTAATTGCTTTTTTGGAACCACCATAACTAGATTCAGCAAGGCTTTACTATGTCTAGGCAATTCAGATTCTGTAGCATAACTCAAAAAATCATCTCCCCAGTCAGTTGTGTTTACAAATTTAAGTTAATAGTTGTATTATAAGTTTAATTTATAACTCATATAACAGAGTCAATGTTTTATTTTAATAATTATTCTGTCAATTATTTTGTATCACTTTGCTTTTATATTGTAGTGTTTTTAAGCGTCTGCCTGTTAAGAAGGTCACCCATATGATAGAGAATATCTCTACTAGGATGCATGACAAATTCTGTGTAGTATGCAATACTGTCATGAATGTGCTTCATAAACAGAATCATGCTCATGTCAGTGTATGACCTCACAGCACCTCCGGGAAATGTATGGTGTACTGAACATGGCCATTCTGCTGTACAGTCTTATCCTGTACAGATTACTTCGCACACATGTGGACAGCTTGCTGTAGTGCATCAGAGTGCAGAATATGGCACACTGTATTCTACACTAATTAAACATTATGTTTATTTCCTTAGCAACATATGGCAGGAAGGTGCAACGCAAGGAGGAAAAGGTGTGACATGTCACAAGGTTAAAAATGTAAAGCGGAATTCTGATTATAAGTTTTGTGTATCAGTATAAAAACTCTTAATTTAGTTCATAATAAATGTCAAAGAAATTCAACCTTTTAGACTGATGTTTTACACAATTATACTTTAACTTAATTTATATGTATTGTTTAGCATTTGATAGGTCCTTTTTTATTGATGTTCTCTTGTTAATTGTCTATTTAAACTTGAAATTTAAAAAATCAATGGCTTTGTAGAAGCACTAGGGACAAAAGCACTTAGCCATTGTTATTTTGAGCTGTTGTAAGTTTCATTTTCATTGTAATTTTTTCATGTCTTGGAATTAAAACTTCATTTGATTTTGACTCACCCTTGGCCCTAGATCCATTCTGCTCACTACATGTGCCTTTTTTACTGTTGTTTTGGTCTCTTGTTGGGCTGCACGGACATGCAATTTCACTGGCTTTAAAGTACTGACACCAGGCTGAGCTTACCTGGTCACAGGCCACTGGTCACAGGCCATTTATGTTGAAGCATCTTTCATGTTGAGCCACCTACTTATATCCCCTGACCAGTTGGTTTTCATGCAATATGTACAGATAGATATCTTAAAGCAGGCAACAGTTCATTCACATTTTCCCAGTCTTTGACGTACTGTACTGATGAGAAATCCTGCTGAACAGAAATGAGCCTGCAAAGTACAAATGTGCTGCCAAAATAAGAGAAGCACTGTGACCTGTCACAAGTACCACATCAACATTATTTTCATAAATGTTTGGCAAGGCATGCTAAGTTTTGCATATGACATTCTCATTAGTTTTGTAATAACTCCATATGGCAGTATGTAAAGTAAACGGGTCTCAACAGTGCTGCTGACAGGACAGCCCTATAATTAGTTTTATACTGAAGTCAAGCTTTGCTGATTTAAAACAAAAATCTCTGCCTGCTAAGTGAACTTATTTGTGTTGCACTGATGATCTTCGTGTTTCACTGTTGCAGTCCGTACATTTGGGTAATCTGCTGGCAGGTTGCCCTCAGTCGGCCTGAAAAACAAAGTCTTGGGTCCGGCATTGGTTGCTGTCTCCTCTTCCATGACGTCAGGTCGTCAAAGGTATAAAACATGCAGCCGATGCCATTTTATTCAGTCTTTCTTGCTGTGCGGTGCCCGAAGCAGAAGCAGTTCGCAAGTGCCGGTCAGCCGACTCCTGAAATGTTTGCATTCGAGTTTCAGAACCGAAGTCTTCAACTAAAGCTAAGTACCCAGTTGGGAAACTTTTTCTTGCTCCTTACCGATGTCAGTAAAAGTTAATTGCATTACTTGTGGGAAGCAAATACCTCATAAGCATTTTCATTTGTACTGTAGATCATAACGTGCCATGTGCTAGATTTAACTATTAAGCGTTGGTATATTTTTGCTTCAAAATATTTTGGATCCAGATGATGTTAGTGTTTCACTGTTGCAGTCATTACATTTGGGTAATCCTGCTGGCAGGTTGCCCTCAGTCAGCCTGAATTCCAAAGTCTTGGGTCCTGCATCGGCTGCTGTCGGCCCTTCCCTGACATCAGGTCATCAGGGGTATAAAAGAAGTGGCCGACGCCATTTTCTTTTGTCTTTCTTGCCGCGTGGTGCCCGAAGCAGAAGCAGTTCACAAGTGCCGGTCGGCTGACTCCTGAGATTTTTGTGTTCAAATTTCAGATCTGAAGTCTTCATTAAAGCTAAGTACCCCGTTGGGGAAACATTTTTCTTGCTCCAGACCAATGTCAGAAAAAGTTGTTAATTGTATTTCTTGTGGAAAGCAAATACCTCATAAGGACTTTCATTCTTACTGTATTCCTTGCCTAGGCCCTGACCATAACGTTTCAGGTTGTCGGTTTTGTGCTAGATTCAACCAACTCACTTTTAAGCGTCAGTATGAATTTGCATTAAACTATTTTGGACGCAGGTTTAATTATCTAGAAATGTCATCTGATAGCCATCAGAATACCAGAGTTCACAAAAAACGCAAAGAAAAAGATAGACAACCGAAGCCCAAAACCGACGAAGCAAGCTTCTCCTAAGCCAGTCGCCAGTTTGCCGGTTTTCAGTGAGGCGCTTTCACAGCCCCTGACGCCCGCTACTTTAGAGTCGCAGGCCACTACCGACTCCCACGTGGAGTCGGCTATGCCACTGGAAACTCAAGGTATTGGAGCCTCGGACACTGTTCCTTCAGATGGTTCCGGAGCCGCTGAGCAGGCACTGGCTTCTGAGCGTGTTTTCAGACCTAAACATCTATACATTAAACCAACTTCAAAGGCAAAGACTAAAGCACCTTCAAAGACAAAGAAACAAACTCAAGAGCCACGTGGACAGGCCTCCATGCCCAAAAAATAGATGCTCAAAATGGCCGAAGACTTGATTACCTTGATCAGGGGTTCCCATCCCCCTCCTGATAAGAGGCCTAGGCAAGAGACAGACTATGAATCTTCAGATCAGGTTTCTATTTCTTCTGATTCCTCTTCTGATCAGGAATATTCTCTTCCCCCCTATGAGGATTCTGATGCTGAAGAATCTATTCCTTCAGCTTCTCCTCCTGAAGACTATTCTTTTGGGGAAACCTTGCATACCATGAGGGAGCACTTCCACTGAGAGAGCCAAGATTTTTCAGAATCTAAAAAGAGGCTTCAGGGACTTCCGTTTACTACCTCAACACAGGCCTCTAGCAATTCCACTTGTGTTAGACATTGTAGATGTGTTTTCAGAGTCTAGTCTGACCCCTGATTCCTTACCTCCAGCTCCTGTTAAGCCTGACAGATATTACAGGGTTCCTGACTCTCATAAATCCCTTTTCAAAAACCCGGCTGCAGACCCAGAAACTATTTTACAGGGTCCCAAAGGGGTTAAGGCTTCTGCAGCAAAACACCCTACCCCCTCTGACAGAGATTCTAGGGCACTGGATAGATGGGGAAAAAAGGTTTACACATCTGCTACCTTGGCTATAAGAGCCTTAAACCATCAGTTTCACATGCTCAAATATCAGCAACATGTCATGGCATTGCTTAAACAGAAAATGTTGTTAAACTCTGAATGTGCAGAAAACAAAGAAATGCAGGATTTATTGCATGCAGCTGAACAAGTTGGAAAGCATACTTTGCAATGTGGTTTTGATTCTCTGGAGGCCTCCTGCAGGACTGCAGTTACGGGTTCTGTAATTAGGAGGCATGCTTGGTTAAAGGAACAAAATCTGCCTGATCATGTCAAAGTTAAATTATTAGATGCACCTTTACAGCATGATACTTTGTTTGGTGTTAAGGCAGAAGAGGTGTTAAAGAAAATGGAGGACAAAGCTAAATCTATGCAAACTGTCAAAGATTTTTTACAAGTTCAGCCACCTAGGTTTAGTAGACACTGGCCTACAAAGAACTGGTCCTTTCCTGTGTCAGACGGACCTCAAAGAGGCAGATCCAGATGCCCTAGAGTCCCAAGCACAAGGTTCATGCAGCTCCAAGCAATGGGGTGCTTCTACCTCCAAAAGTGGAGAAGACAAAACACAACCTTACAGGAAACAGTCCCAATGACTTCCCCCTGCCTGCGCCAAGCACTTATCTCCTGGCAGCATCCTTAGGGGGAAAAATAGCACTTTTTTTCTCAAAATTGGCACATTATAACCCAGGACAAGTGGGTTCTAAACATAGTGTCACAAGGCTACAAGTTCCACTTCCATACCCTGCCAAAGGCAAATGGTTGGCCAGATCTGCCAAAAAATCAATGGGCAGAGGCACAAAAACAAGTCTCATCCCTCATGGACATGGGGGGCCATTCAACAAGTACTAGAGCAAGAGCAGAGACAAGGATTTTACTCAAGACTGTTCTTGGTACCCAGAAAGGACAAAGCCTGGAGACCATTACTGGACCTGTCTGTCCTAAACACATTCCTGGATATACCAAAATTCAAAATGTTGACCTTGCATCAGCTTCTGCCCATGCTGGGCATGAAGGCTTGGCTTGTGACCTTAGACCTAAAAGAGGCATACCTGTATGTCCCAATCAGACAATCATGCAGAAGAAGCAGGGAGGCACACATTCTTACCCCCTTTGCAGACTAGCCATGGCTTTGTGGGACACAGCATTGACTTACCAAGTACATCTGCAGGCACAATTACTGCCAGGAAAGGAATACTCTGGCAGACGAACTAAGCAGAAACCTCATGGATCCCCACGAGTGGCAGCTGGATCCACAAGTCTTCCGCATGATAACAAGGATATAGGGGACGCCCGGACATAGATCTATTTGCCTCCCCTCACAACTTCCAACTAAAAAGGTTCTGCACAAGAACTTATCACAGAGAAGCATGGAAAGTGGATGCCCTGTCTTTCAGCTGGAAATACCTATCAGTATATGCCTTTCCTCCGCTGCCTCTCCTCCCCAAGGTACTCCTAAATGTCAGACAGGAGAAGCCAAAGATAATACTGATTGCCCCAGACTGGCCCCGCCAGTACTGGTACCCAATCCTAAGGAACTTGTCTCAATGCCCAGCTTGGACCTTACCTCAAATACCTCATCTATTGTCCCAGCAAAACAATCAGATCCTGCACAGCCAAATCATAACTTTAAACCTGGCAGCATGGTGGATAATGTAGTCATACAAAACGCACCTCTCAGTAAAGCTGTGATGGATGTCATTTTGAAAGCCAGAAGGCCTAGTACAAGAAAATCTTATGCTGGAAAATGGAAGAGATTCTGTGCTTGGAACTAGGCACAAGGAACTGATACAGCTGTACCAAATATCCCTCAGATTTTGCAATACTTAACTGAGATGCTGGACAAAGGCCTATCTTTTTCATCAATTAAAATCCATGCCTCTGCCATTTCGGCTCATTACAATACACAGCCACCACTCTCTTCTCATCCTTTATTAAGGCAGTACCTCAGAGGACCCAAAAACATAAGGCCTCCAAGGAGAATGCCAATATCCAGACAGGGTTTCTCTGAGGACAAACCCAACATTTATGCCTAAAGTGGTGTCCCGTGTGACTATTCATCTGCCAACTTTTTACCCAAATCCACAGAACAAGGGGGAGAGAATTCTGCGTTCTTTGGACGTACACAGACAGCTTAGATTCTACTTGGACAGGACCAAAGTATTCAGGAAGACAGAGCAATTACTAGTGGCATATGCTGCAGGATCACAAGGAAAGGCTATCTCAAAGCAGGCTATTTCAAAGTGGATAAGCCGTTGCATTCATTTCTGCTATTTTCACCATGACAAGCCAGTGCCTAAGGGCATTAGGCTACATTCAACCAGCGCTGCAGCCACTTCAGCAGCCTTTCTCAGGGGAGTACCAACCAAAGATATTTTAGAGGTTGCTACTTGGAGTTCAGTGCACACCTTTACAAAGGACTATCATCTGACACTCTACTCTAAATCCAGGGCAGGCTTTGCCACTGCAGTTCTGCAAGGCCTCATAGCCACTCCTAATGCTGTTTAGCTCCAGCCTCCCAACCATAGCTTTGGGACTCTACCCAAATGTAATGACTGCAGCAGTGAAACACGAAGAATATAGTACAGTTGTGTACACTTACCATAAATGTAGATGTTCGAGTGTATTCACTGTTGCAGTCCAGGTAACCCACCCGCCATCCCCTTTTTTTCTGCTGGAACTTATCTTTCCTTCTCTGATTTATACAACCTATGTGGTGTATTTGCTTGTAGATGAAGGCAAAGTTTATATTGGTGCATGTATTTTTATGTATATAAATTTTGGCTACCCATTTAGGAGGCACCTGATATCTGGGGCAAGAAAAACTGAAGAAAATGGCATCGGCCGCTTCTTTTATACCCCTGATGACCTGACGGCAGGGAAGGGCCGACAGCAGCCGACGCAGGACCCAAGACTTTGAAAATCAGGCCGACTGAGGGCAACCTGCCAGCAGGATTACCCAAATGTAATGACTGCAACAGTGAATACACTCGGAAATCTACATTTATGGTAAGTGTACACAACTATACTATTTAATTACCCTAAAATGTCGTTGGTTAGCAATCCATCTACCGAAGTTCACAAAAAACGCAAAGAAAAAGACAGAGACAGACCGTTGAGGTCCAAAACCGATGACGAAGCTTCTCCTAAGCCAGTCGCCGGTACTCAGTGAGGTGCTTTCGCAGCCCCTGATAACCATACTTTTGAGTCACAGGCCTCTACCGAGACCCATGCAGAGTCCGGTATGCCGCGGCGAGATTCTCAGAGTATTGAACCTGTGGATGTCTCTCCCTTGGATGGGTCTGGAGCCACTGAGCAAGCACCAGCTTCTAAGGGTGTTTTCAGGCCTCAACATTTTTATATAAAACCGATGCCTAAGTCTAAAAAAACGATGGATGAGCCACATGCTCAGGCCCCTATGCCTAAAAAACAGATAATCAAAATGGCTGAGGACTTAATTACCTTGATCAGGGGTTCCCAACCCCCCCCCCCTACAAAGAGGCCTAGGCAAGACACTGATTATGAATCTTCAGATCAGGTTTCCATTTCTTCTGATTCCTCTTCTGATCAGTAATTTTCTATTCCACCCTATGAGGATTCAGATGCATAAGAATCCATCCTATCTGCATCTCCTCCTGAGGATTATTCTGTTGGAGAAACCTTTCATACTTTAAGGGAACATTTTCATTGGGAGAGTCAGGATTTCTCCAAATCAAAAAAGAGGCTTAGGGATTTCCTTCTTCCCCAGCATAGGCCTTTGGCTGTACCTCCTGTATTAGACATTGTTGACGATGTGTTTTTGGAATCAAGCATGGCTCCTGATTCCCTACCTCCGGCTCCTAGTAAGCCAGACAGATATTACAGGGTTCCTGACTCCCACAAATTTCTATTCAAAAATCCTGCTGTTGATCCTGAGACGATGTCACAGGGTCCCAAAGGTGTAAAGGCCTCTACGGCCTAAAGGCGGGTGGGTAACCCAGACTGCAACAGTGAGTACACTCGAACATCTACATTTATGGTAAGTGTACACAACTGTACTTTTTAGTGTATAATATTCCTTGGACAGCAAGTTTATCTAAAGAGTAGACAAACTTTTATTAAGAAAATGCTTTCTCTTTTTGTACCCCTTAGTGAAAGTATTGGAATAAATGTCTGCAGTCAGAACGGAGAATAAAGGCTCTGAATTGTTACCTCATTCAAGCCTATAGCAACTTCTTGTATATTTTTAGTTAACCATGGCTTCTGTCAGACAGACCTTTTTGGGTCCATTTTCTTTAACTAAGTAACTTAACAGCTAATTATAGGTAATATTAGAAAGAACAAGGAATTATTAACAAAATAATGCTAAGATTATTTGTCTAGGATGTCCTGTACTAGAGAAATTAATCACTGCCACGTATTATTCATATTTTCATATATATGTTTATATTTTCACAACTGAGAGATGTGCTATTGAGCGATGGGGTGAAATGCAATGGTGTGAGATAGGACAATTCATTGTCAGTGTCCATTGATATCACACTGTACTGGAGATATTGCTAGTTGCTTGTTAGTCATTATGAAAGTGAGCAATATTTCCATTTCTATATGAACCTAACACTTCAGAAGTCAAGTAACTTACAAACTATTGCATGTCACCATGTGAAACTTTAGATGATGTTGAAGAAAAGTGTCAATATTTGCACTGTAAGCTGCACATCTTGAGAAATATTCAGTGTTATTTATATTCCTAATGATACAGCTAAGTTTTCATATTTCTATAAATATCTCAGTAAATACATACTTAGAAGTTCCTTGCTGCCATGTGAAAGTTTATACCTGGTTAACACAATTGTTCAAGTAGTGTGTGTCCAAGTTTCTACAGTGTCCAAGAAATATCACTATAAAGAATACTACTGATATTATCAAGTTTTAATAGTTTTTATTGTTCAGAAAATGTTTACATTTGCTTATCTTATGCTTTTGAAGTTGGTTATTCAGAAAATGCTCTGGAACTCAATTATTTTTGTAGGCTGTTAGAGGTGTGACATTCCACATCACATAGGTGGTGTTGAGTTAATGAGCTGCTTCCTGTATTCAAAGGTTCAGTGTTTGAGCCCTTCCACTTCTGTTTGCCTATTACATGACTCTGAGCAAGTCACTTAAACAGACAGTGCTCCTGGGTCACCCCTTAAAAGGGACATGGGTCCAGTGGGCTTATCCAGTTAGCATACAGAAAAAAAGAATAATAATAAAAGGTTATAAAACTGATAATCAGTGATTTATGCTCCATTATATCTCTTATTTGTTGCACAGAGACTGGCTACATTTCTGGAGTAGTACATACTTTTTTATTTGAGCTGGTAACAAAAAAGGTAATCATTTCATTAGATATATGGAAATAAAAACACGTTACTGTATGGCTGGCTATTAATATTTGAAAACGAGCATGAGTATTGGTAAGCCCAACCAGCGTGCCCATTGTAAATCAAGCATATACCAACAGCCGCTAAACTATCATTGAGCGACCGCACTTTCCTGTCACCATATGCAATAATCTTGTACATGGTGAATGTATTCATAAGCTGCGAAGTTAGCCATGATGTTCTGTGTACAAGAAGAATCAAATAACTGCAAAAAAACTGACTTTTCCTCTATACAGAACATCACCGCTGACACATTAGCTTATGAACACCTTCCCCACGTGCAACAATTAAAAGCAGGCAGTCTGTTACAGCCTAAAATAAAGTACTTTGCATAAAATGGTTCCTTAACAGAAAGCTGCAACCTGTTACTGTGCGTGCAAATTTGTGGTATGTATGAGCTACCATGTCAGGAAAAGTCACCCTGCGATGTAAACCTTAGTTCTAGATGATACAAAACAGTTCCATTAAAGAAAGCTACAAGGAGTGTGCCTGCAATTTTGTGGTATGAATAAACTATCGCTGCATGAATAGCTACCCAGTGTAAACCTTGGCTCTAGATGGCACAAAATGGTTCCTTAACAGAAAGTTTCAAAGAGTTAGAGTGTATGAGTTTGTGCTGTGAATGAACTACCATGGCATGATTAGCCACCAAGCAATGTAAACCTTGGCTCTAGATGACTACCACTGTAGAAGTGACACCCCAACCTCATGTGCAAAAATGAAAAAAAAGGAGTTGTAGATAGATGGATGGATGGATTAGCACACATGGTCCCTACCCTGTAAGGGAATTCAGTCCCAAAGCTACACAACCACCTATAAAATGAAAACATACCATCAAAACTTCCTCCTTCAACACAATGTCAACCCACCTAACCAACCCATGAAATTTACAAATAACACAAGCACATCCCTTCAAGTTATTTACTTCCTTGTATCTTTACAAGTAATGCACACTATGTCAACCACACGCATTACATTTTTTAAATAAGTTAAAATAGACTAAACTACTTTCCGTCCAAAAAGAACAGCATGACAACACAGTGGTATATTTAACTTAAAACCTTAAAAAAATAGAACTCATGCCAACATCTGAACATAGACAACAACCAAATCAGAAGCAGTATATAAATATAAAAGAAACTATAACAGCAGGACATACCAAAAACTTTATTTACTTATATAATTATCTCCTTACATATCTTGAAAAGTTAATAATAACTTGCATTTAAATTAAAAGAAAACTAAATTAAACAATAAACATGAACTAAACTTCTGGGATTATTTTATCTCAGAAAAAGTGGAAGAATACAAAATAAAACAGAAACCACACAACAATACAAACCCAACAAAACACAAAACTAACACCACTGTTTAATAGCAATAACTGATGGCTGGGTGGTATTAATGCTGGATTTACCCACACCCAACCATTGGTCATTGCTGTAATAAAGTATATAGTATCATTTGCTTCCTCAAGACTGGCAAAATACATTGCAAGTATGGGAAAAAAGGAAAAAAAAAACATAGCTACCCAGTCCTGTCCTAACCCTCTGCATCACAGTAAATTAATGTAATTTTGGGTTTTTTTTTGTTTTTTACCCCCAAACTGATATGTAGGTTGGTTATACTGACATGTTTGTTTTTCATGCAGTGTTCTTTCTTTACATGGTGCAGTCTTTGGCGCCACAAAATTTACATTGTTTTGTTTTTCATTCCCCTGGTTCTGTCTGCATTAAATGAATGTTTTCATTTTTGTATCTCCGCTAGGTACAACCTGCAAAAAGACATTTCAGGGTTTTTTTTTTTCACATGTAACCAATTTGCTTAGATTTGTAAAGGAGTTAATATTTTTTATTATCCAATGACTGGCCATTAACATTTAGAAAGTAGCATGCTGATTGGTCAGTCCAACCAGCGTGCTCATTGTAAATCGAGAATATACCGATGGAAAAAGTCTGGACACTAAAGTATCATTAAGCAGCCAGACTTTTTTTTTAATTACTATATCTTGCACTAGCATTACTTTTTAAAAGTCCGGAATGTGTGAAATTACAAATGAAAGTGGCCCCAATATGATGGTAATCAAACAAGTGACCAACTACAGTGGAAAAGGGAGACACAAAACCAAAGTTACTAATAATTATCCAAAGCCATTGCAAAACAAAAAACAACCGCAGAGTAGAAAGCTAATCCAACAAACCTGCATACAGTAGATCAATGCTTACAAGTCCTACACACACATACTTTTTCTGAAGGTGCAACAAAGTAAAAAGGGGAGACAGCTTGCTTTTAAAAATACATGTTTTAAATCACACCATAGCCTTCTGTTTTCAGGTGAATTACCCAAAACTATGTGATAAAGACCCACTATAAGCCTCAAAGGAAACCACCACTCCCAACCCAGACATAAACACATTTGACAGCAATTTGCAAAACATGCTTAAAGAATTTTGAGGATACCTAGCAAAACACATAATGCAGACTTCAACAAGAGTCTGCAGATTTTTTTCAGTATGTATGTTTGTTTCTTGATCAGGATATCCAACCATGGCTTATACAGGATAGCTATATTCATGAGCCACTGAAGATATTTCTCCTCTTCTAAAATCTGCACCTTGACAAAAAGTACAAAGATCGTCCTTTCTCTGTTGCTTGCTTGCTGTAATGGTGATGTACTGTCTAAGCCTGGGAACGCAAGTCCCACACACATGCACAATATTTCATCAAAGTGCAGAATTGGGGAAACAAAGAACACCATGGCACCATTATACAAAGACTTTATTTAAGAAAAGTATGTAATTTTTTTCTTAAATAATGTCATTGTATAATAGCAATAACTGAATCTGTGGTCTGGTATATTGAAGATTTACCCACATTTGGCTTTGTTTAATCACTCGGGCTTCGTCTAGTGATTAAACCACACCAACCATGGGTGAACATGTACCACACCCATGTCTTCAGTTATTTCCATATGAAACCACTCCTTCTCTGTTCCGTCATTTTCTGTGTTTGGTATTGTTCCATGATGCCTTTCTGCAACCCTCAGCAATATTAGCTCACAGCGCAAAAGCGTACATCCTCAGACACTTTTTTTAAAAGTATCCAAGTTGTAAGTAATGTAGGCAAATGTAACTAGTAAATAAAAACGTATTTTGCTGGGAACAAGTCTTGCACCCCCAAACATTATTATTATTCACATTACAAGGCCACTGCACTCCCTAACAGGAAGTGTTCAGCATATCTCCTTCTCCAGGAGGCTGCAAGATGAGGTCCTCACTAAGAACATGCGTATGAGCAATAAGTTCCCAGTCTTATGTAACTCAAGCAACAGGGAATGCAAAATCTTATGCTTGTGCAGCTGTGATGCATCCTAAGGTGAGAATAACCTCTAAGCCATCTGCTAAGGTGTCTTCATGTCATTCATATCTGTGCTTTCTGTTCATCTGTGAACAGCATCTCTCAGTAACTCAGCCTGCTATAATTGACCAGAATGATTTGCCAAATACAGCAACAAATTCCAAACTGAAAGCATTTTTTAAGAAAAACACAGTGGTTCCCAAAAAGATTGCATAGTTGTATAACAACAGAGAAAAACACACCTGAATTATGCTTCATTACTTTTTGACTGTATTTGTTTTTTGATATTGTGACTGGAAAAAAAACAAGGCATTTGCATATTGTTGGCCTTCAATGAATATGTTGAAGGTAATAATTTTCTCAGAGAGAGAGAGAGAGAGCATGTATGTGGTTGTGGTTATGTTAAATGGCATAAAATGCACTGCTGCTGATTTACACTAGGCAAAAGAGACATAAAAAACAAAACAGTAGACATAATGAAGACCAGCACTGGTCGAGTTTTTAGTAGAATCTAGAACAGAAGCTGCCGTTAAAAAAGGAATAATTAGTAAAGCATATAAAATATTGCATGATAATTATAAGAATCAATCAGAGGAGCTTTGAAAGGATTGGGAAGAGATATTGGATAAGCAATTCACAAGTAGACTTCTTCATTCGGCTGCTCCTGTTATGGGTCGCCACAGTGGATCATCTGATGTCCTTCAAGGATGCATCTGCAGTCATAACAACTGGGTTGTTGTCCTGTCGCCAGGCCTTCTCGGCCGGGCCGGAAAGTCCGGGTCCGCGGCTCTGATGTCGCACTTCACCCGGCACCATCTCTGTTCTCTGCTGGACTAAGAAGCATCAGCCGCCATTTTTTCCATTTCTTCTTTGCGCGTGGCGAGCCGCGAGCCAGAAGCAGTTCGCGTTCGTAAGGATCGGGGTTATCCATATACCCTACTTTCACCAATACTTCACTACTTACCCTGTGCTTGGTCTTTTACTCTTTCTTGCTCTCTCGCCAGAAAATGTAAAAAAGTAAAAAAACATAATAGAACAAATACCTCATAAAGATTTCCTCTTACTGCCTGCCTTTCTTACTGCCCTAGCCCAGAGCCCTGTCGCCCCCTGTTCTTCTTTGCCGTTTCAACGACGGGCGGCGGGCGTCGGACGCAGCTTATTGCCTGTTCTTTGCGTTCTTTTTTGCATTTTGGATTCCACGGATCTGATTCATTGAAACGCCGCAAAACGCAAAAACGCATTCTGCCAAAAAAAACAAAAACGAGAACGCCCGAAATGCGTCCAAACCCAAACCGAAAAGACCTGGTTAAGCAAATCAACAAGGTCACTATGAACCGAGAAAAACTGAAAAACTGAAGACATAATCTAATCGCTTGACTGACAACTGAGGCCCCGCAACACCCTTGGACTCCACAGACTTACCCCACACCACTGGTGCTTACCACTGACTTAGCAGACACCCCTTCGATCCAGCAGCCAGCCAGCCATGTGCTGCCGCAAGGCAGCAGGCCAGTCCATTAAGGCCAACCCCCGGCCAGCCAGCCAGCCCTACTACAGAAAAGCTTCGTTAGTTCACCCTCAACCCCAGGTCCCTCAGATCCAGCTCATTAGACCCATTTAGAAGATTTAGAGACATTAGAAGCCCCAGAGAGAGACACCCTCTCCTAGGGCCCTGCCCAGCCCCCTCCAAGAGACTGATGATCCTGCCCCAGCCACTGATGAATCAGACTGATGAGATGATTCTAACCTGATGAATCAGACCACCAGAAGAATTCCCCCTTTGGGGAACCTTCCAAGATGCAAGAGCTGATCCCCCCATTCCAGCTCCTTCACCACTTCAAGAACAGGAAAAGAAACCACCTTCTTTTGCCAGACTCAGTGCTTAACTTAGCTGTCTACAACCTGTTTGAGCACTTCCACTTACTCAGACCTTTTTTGCTCCTTCCCTCACAGATGATGCTCAAATACCCAGTTCTCTCACCTCCCACCTTTAATTCAGGCCCTGCCACACTGCAGATTGCCTCCTCAGCCTACGCCCCACCCTCCCACCACCCCCACCTCAGATATTTCCCAGGGTCCTTTATCAGGGGTCCCTCCCATTATAAGGCCATACCTAAAACCCCCCTGTTCAAGCCCAAGGTAGCCATGGTCATTAGAAAAATGGGGTTCTTGTGAGAAAAAGATGATAACTTAATAGAGTTTAGTTAAAAGGTTTTAACTAAACTGATACATCAGTTTGAGTTTTAGATTGTAACTGATTCAAAAACAAAACAATAAAGTTAGTTATGTTTCTATACCTTTAAAAAAAAACTATTCAATTAAATTTCACAAATTAATGGCACTGATTAGGAAATGGTAACATGACTACTTTGCTTTAAATCTTAACCATTTTAATGATGGATGAAAATGCTCTTTAACGGATATATGATTTAGGAGTATGCTTTTAAAATCATTTGAAACAGAAAATTGCTAAAGGATCCGAGGGAAAATCAGTAGGCATAAATCTAGATTTTAGCAGGCTTTCACTAAGAAAAAATTAGCCATTTTTTCCTCCCTGCAAATAAGTTCCTGGGGCAGGAAGGGGCAAACAGAAGCAGGAACCAGGCAGAAACCAATCCAGAGGAGGTGCCTACAGCAAGGTCAGTAAGGACAGAAACAGAGGCAAAGATAGCAGGAACACAACAACACAAGCACAGACCTCACAGCGCAAACACCAGCTAACAAACAAAGACAGAATCACAGCAACTCTACTAACCAGAATAGCACACAAACTTAAGAACTTACCAGTAACACTAAATCAAAAGGACAAAACGATTTTACACAACATAGACACTTCACCTTTACAACCACCCCAGACACCACATCCAAAAGGATACTTGCAAATCTACCTCCAGATCAGAAAAAAAGGACAGGGGCTCTACAAAGGACAAGAGATGAAGAAACAACAAAGAGATCAGTGTTAGGAAATGTGGACAAAGAAAAAGAAAGGTTTTCTAAGAAAGAATATTTCCCACTCCAAAATCAAAAAAGCAGAATTCTAAATCTACAAACCAAGTTAGCAACCCTACAACAACAAAAAGATCCCAAATTTCACAATAACAACAACTCCTATCTACCCAAGGACTATTCCTAAGGTTCAGAAATGAATCTCAAGGAGACATATTCCTAGAGATCTTGCAGGAGATACCTCAATTCAATCATCAGATTATACCTCATCTGCATGCACATACCATTCTATCTTTCAATTTGCCCTACATGAGTTCTTGCCAATTCAAGACCGCCATCAGTCATAAACCAGGCCTGTGGCTTCTAAATTCAAATTCAGACAGACCTGGACCAGAATTTCTACAACAGGGACAACAGAATGACAATTCCAATTCATTTTTACTGAGCTTTACCATCAATACACAGTCAGAATACAAAATAAATGACAAAGGACACTGATGGGAGACGAGCTAAAAATTCTCATCAAAAGTAATCTCACCTAATAAGACAAAATAAAATTGACAAAAGAAAATAACAAAAAAATAACAAACTTTCCTGGTACTTAACTAAGACACTTTGAACAAGTTAGCAGAAAATTTACATCTTGCTTTCTTCATGTCATAAAGCACACTAATTGCACACAAAATGAAGAATCTGACTACAGATGAGCCAGGCTACATACTAAAAAAATCAAAAAAGGCCAAAAAAGACACATTACAAATGGAATCCTGAGAATCACAGAACAAAAGTACCTCCCAGGCCGGGTCTGCCATAACATCATCAAACTTCCAAACAACGGTACCATCCAATACAGTGCATGATGGTCAAAACCAAGGGTGGACCAATCATACAGATGAAACCAACCCAGGATATCAGACAACAGAAATGCCACCTACACATACCAACCACAAAGAATTGCCCATCTAAACACAAACAGGCAGTAGGAAACAGGCATCCAAACAATACCACCTGTAAGAATCACAGACATGGTGACAGGGAACAAAGATGCTGGGAGAACCCTTGTACATATGCATGACGCAGGCTTGACTGATTCTTTTCCATCTCGGACCAGAACAAACCTCACACACCAGTATTGGTAAAGCAACTAGATACAAAATGCAACCAGTTGTTCAAACAGGACCAAGGAATTTCACACTGTTAAGCACACCCACAACAACGGATAGATCATGTGGGATCAGGTCTCAAACAATTAGCATGGCATCTACGAGGAATGAGAATGATGCCTCACTGGGACCCCTGTCAACAGCTCACACAAAACAAGAGGCAAGGCAGAAAATCAGCACAAGGATCCTCAGACCACTAAGGCCTCAGGACCATCTCACCTAAATGCAAATCAGCTACACCTCTCCTTTGCTGCGACAAAGAAATCTAATGGGCCTGCCCTAAGAGCCAAGAATCCTGACCCAACCCCATGGCAGCTGCTCCAAGCAAGCAATGGCACATTACTAGAAACTATGAATAAATGGAAAGTTACCCGCTGGCCAGGCCATGGAATGCAAACTCAGCACATGCAGAACCACCCTTCCCAACTAACATTCTAATGCCAAGCAAAAGCATGCACGCCTAGAACGATGAACAGAAGCAGAACATATTGAACTACCTCAAATTGTATGAAAAGCTGAAGGAGCCATATCAATGACAAGGAATTGGGAAATGGAAATGGAATGCTATGTCAGAACTGATTCTTGAACAACATTACCAGAAAACTCAAAAACGCTTGCAACTGACTGTATAGAAACATCCTCTATTTCATTCAAATTTGGAGAAACCATCTCAATTCCACCCTCCATCATTAAAATTCCAAGAAGTCTTCAATCCATCTGTATCATGCAACACAATGGAAATCATGGAGACCCTCTCATTTTTAAAGAGGGCAGATCTCAAATAAAAAACCAATGCCTTTCAACCAAAAGCTAAGCTTTCTAAGAAAAAATTTTAGTGTGTCCTTGATTTCCTAAAGAGACCATACAGAGCCCACCACCCAAGAATACAGTGATTCAAACCACCTTGTCTTTTCACTTTTCTTCCTAGCAACAGTGGCAGGCTCCAAGGAACATCATTATAAAGCAACCCTCCACAATCTTACACCAAGATAGAGTGGAACAAAACTTTATGCCTAAATATTGCCTATATTTATCTTCTTATCAGCAGCAAGCACAAGGACCCACAACACCCAACCCAACCCTCAAACTGAAAGAAAACCAAGGGAAAATTTGATGCCTGCATGATGTTGAGGCCACTACAACAGACACTACTTAAACAGAGCAGAAAAAGAAAGAGCAGGCATGCTACGAAATCATTACAGGAAGGAAGGAACTATCCTCCAACAACAATTAAACAGGCAATAATACCTCCTCTAACTTTCCGTAGTACCAAACAGTTTTGGGAAGAACTTCGCACAGACAAAAAAGCAGACAAATACTGTACCACAGCTGACACCACCAAAAAAAGCAATGGACCTGGGCAACTACCTTCGTAGACAAGGGGTAAGCATTGGAAGAAAAGCTCTTATTAAACTTTATACATTCAATGGATTGGATATTGTAGATAATAAAATTCTACAGAGTCAGCCATTTTGCACCAATTCCTAGAAAACTAAGACCTCATCTGTACAAAGGGTACTCCTTTGCTATTCTGAGATCTTACCATGGAGGACATAGTACAGTTTGGACATGCTCCTTAGTATGGGCTTGTATGCATAACATTACTCAAGCATTATTGGATTTTCCTATCTTCCTTCAGCCAGCAGGGCACCTCTTCTCTGTCCTGCTAATTGGGGGGTTTTCTTAGTCTTTACTTTAATTTGGCAAATGATTTTGGCTTATTTTTGGCTTTAGTTAGGCTTTGATCAACATTGCATCCATGAAGCATTTGGCGGATGGAGTTTTCTTTTGATCCAATAGCTTTAAGATGAACTGACATCTGGGCAAGTGGAATCATTACCCAGGATTTTAGATCTAGCCGACAAACGGGACCGAAGGCGACAAGAGCCTAAGCCGACCTGACATCCGTGTGATTGTTTGTATTCACTGAATGGCAGACAACCTTTTGGTTAAGTGACGACATGGACCCTGTGTCTCTTCGATTATGAATTTTAGTACAAATAAAGCTTCTGGCATCTGATTTTCCATTTCTTCCTGTCCTCTGCATCTTGCTCTGTCACACCAACTACCTGCATGTCCTCCCTCACCACATCCATAAATCTTAGGCCTTCCTCTTTTCCTGTTACCTGGCAGCTTCATCCTTAGCATCTTTTTCCCAATATACTCTGCATCCCTCTTCAGCACATGTCCAGACCAATGTAATCTTGCCTCTCTGGCTTTGTCTCCAACCCTTCCAACCTGGGCTGACCCTCTAATATACTTATTCCTAATCCTGTCCACCCTTGTCACACCCTGTGCAAATCTTGACATCTTTAACTCTGCCACGTCCAGCTCTGACTCATGCCTTTTTGTCAATGCCATGGTCTCCAACCCATATAACATAGCTGGTCTCGCTACCCTCTTGTAGACCTTCCCTTTCACTCTTACTGGTACTCGTCTGTCACAAATCACTCCTGACACTCTTCTCCACCCACTCCATCCTGCCTGTACTCTCTTTTTCATCTCTCTTCCACACTTACCATTACTCTGAACTGTTGATCCCAAGTATTTAAACTCATCCACTTTTGTCACCTCTACTCCCTGCATCCTCACCATTCCTCTGTCCTCCCTCTCAATCACGCACATATATTCTGTCTTAGTCCTACTGACCTTCATTCCTCTTCTCTCTAGAGCATATCTCCCTCTCCCTGGTCTCTTCCACCTGTTTTCTACTCTCACTACAGATCACAATGTCATCTGCAAACATCATAGTCCACGGCCCAGCCACTGAGGATGCACAAGCCAGTGCATTTCTTTGTGCCAGTCCCAAGCGATAAATGGAGAGGGTTGCGTCAGGAAGGGCATCCAGCGTAAAATATTTTGCCAAATCATACATGCAGACAACAATTCACAAATAGACAATGGGAGGATATATGTATATCTCCCAAATATGCAACAAAGTCTAGAAGACTTAGGATCTTTGCCTAGAGGTATTTACATTGGTGTTTTTATACCCCAAGTAGACTCCGAAGAATTTTTTCCTCAGGTGAGTAGCAAGTATTAGAGATGTGACAGGCAAGAAAGAGGTAGCTGGGAAAATATTTTTTTGGAAGTGTGACGAGCTGGCCGACTTTTGGGATTCCCTGCAGACCTCTCTGTTGGAGATGCTGGGTGAGCAGATTGGATTGACTGAAGAGATGATTTTTTTTTTTTTTAGTTATGCTATAGAATTGGAATTGCTAGACATAGTAAATCCTTGCTGAGTCTAATTATGGTGGCTGCCAAAAAAAAGCATTTACTAGAATTTAGAAATCAAAGTTCAGACCAGTTTTACTAGAACTACTAAATATAGTAACAGAGATAAAACAACTGGAATTGGGATCTTTAGAAAAGGGAAGGAGCAAACTACATTGGAATAAACAGGTATTGTGGGAACAATGTATGCAGAGCAGGAGCGAGGTTTGAGGCAGGATTTGAATGAGCTTATATAATGCTTAACTGACGATGACTGGTTTATAAATGATGTATAATGTTTACAACTGTAGTTGTTTCAATGGTGTCTGTGATATAAACTGTAACCAAAAGTGATATCATTTTGTATGCTTTTCATTTATATAAATGTAAGATTGCCTTTGTCATATGTGTAAATTTAATAAAGATGTTTGGAAGAAAAAAAAGAAGTAGCCCTTGGGGTGGTGACATCCTTTTTTTTTTCTTTAGAGGCAGCAACTATAACTTGGATTGCCTTACTGTTTTATATAGATGGTCTGGTAAGTGGAACTTTAGATGTATCTGTTGCATACTTAAGCTGTGGCAGGGAATGTTTCATGACAGGTAACTTGTGATTTTGTTGGATATTTTCATGACAGATAACTTGTGTTTTTGTTGGATGTTTTTTGTAGGGGGCAGTTGGAATAACTGATGAAATCAAATTCCTAAATAATTACGTTAGGTAACTGTGCATTAACATTTAGCTTTAAACTGGTATTTTATTTAGGTGGATAGTGAACCTCCTTTGCTGCAGAACACATGGGGTCGGGGGGGGGGCTGCTGAACTTCTGAGTATATCATCTTTTAAGGCAGTAAATAGAGATCCTGTCTATCTGAGTTGGTGGTAGCTGTATTGGATGTAATAGATGCCACTGCACCTATCAACAAGAGTAGGAGAAGTTCTTTAATGCCCTGGCCAAATTTTGGTTAGTAGTAGAAAAAGTACCACGCTGAGTCTCCTCTGAAAATAGGTGATTAGCCTAGAAGTATTAACCTGAACAAAAAGGCTAAATGTTTGTCTTTTCGGCTTTTCCTGGTTAGGGGTCGCCACAGCGAAAATCCGGTCTGCTAACGATTGGCAGTAGATTTTTTTATGGTGCCGAGTTGCCAGCCCGACTCCCAACCTTCAGCAATAGTAGAAATTGTCTGAGCATGAACAAGTCACTTATACAATATTCCTGGGTCACCCCTAAATTCAAAACAGTACCCAGTTATAATGACTATAACCAACAGATAGATCTGGAGGAGAGCCTAGTGTACCCTAGATATACTTATTATGAGTTTGCCCACTCTTTTATTGATTTATATACTTCTGTTCCTCATTCTTTGTTACAGTAGCACGGACATCCTGATAGTCACACCTCTTATTGGACCAACTCGCATTCTTACTAAATTAGTACTTGCTCATTGAAGCCACAACTTCATTCCATCTAATCTAATTTAATGTAAACATGCAGCGGTAACACAAAAGCCACCCCCCTCCACTTCCAATCTGCCCATTTCTATACCCTCCCTGTAATTCTTTGTGTCTCTTGTACTAACCCTGGCTTCTTCTCAAACTGTCACCCACCTTATTAACTTACTGAGTTTGGCTTTATTTCATCCTGCCATGCACTCTGTAAACTTCTGTTCTGTCTCTAAGGCTTGCCTGTAAATAGTTAGACATTGAATATACTGGAAATATAAATACAGGCCTTATCCTGGTACAGGATTCAGTTTAATACTGAAATGTGATTGTTTCTTCAGACAGACTGTTTGTTTTACTTTAAACATTGACAGCTTAGCAAACTAGAACAGTGATCATTATTTACACTGTTTTTATTATTGTAAATACGTTCTGCATTTGAAATGTACAGTATATTTAGTTAATTGATTAGAAAATTATATAAATTATTAATATCTTGTTTGGTTAGCATTTCTTTTGAGTGGGCAGTGTGAAAATGGCCATTGTGGATCAGTGTCTTATCCCAGTAAGCAAAATAAAATAAACACTTAAGCTAACGGGCAGGATCAAAATATCCCTTTTTCAGCTTTGACTTTTTTATGCAATAAAAAGAAGAAAATGATTACAAGGAGCACGTTAAGAGAAAACGTGTAGTTGCAACAACATGCTGTGAATGTGTAGCCACAGTAGTAAGAACAAAACTGATGCACAGGTCACGGTAGTCCTTAAAATGAACAATGCTACATCTTTCAGTTACAATAAGGATAAAGTACATTATCACATTATCAGCAGAATTAATATTATGCAATTTGGCTAGATGGTAATTTTGATCATATAATCGAAAGACTGTAACAGGACAAGTCAGCAAGGTAGTCTGAATTTTGTTGCACTTGTAATAGTTGCACATTAACATCTGGCCTCAGGTACTCGCTAATAATGTATAGTTCCTCTTTTGACTGTTACGCATTTAAGTTTGCATATCCTGCTGTATTTACTTCTTTCCTAAATTTCATTATTTCTGCTGCCACTTGTTTTCAGCAGTTTGCTAGCGCACATATTATTTGTCTTTCAGTTGCTGCAGTGTCTTTGTTTTTGCCAATCTCTTTACTGGATAACCCAGTTGAATTGCCCATTCTGTGACCTTGTGTATTATTTTTTTAAGCTTAGGTTATCTTAATCATGCTATTTAAGCTGAATGAACTTTTGACTTTCTAGTGCTGCAAGCCTGAGGTTACTAGAGTTATTTGCAGAGATCAGACAAATGTTTCCAAGCTAATGACCTTGTGTCTGGTGTGTTGACCCACTACTTGCAACTGCTGTTCATTTGTGTTAAGCATACTTGAAAACCCATAATGATGCTTGGTCACTGTATGCAGAGGACAACTGTTAGTCCCCTAGTACCTAATCAGATAATGCCTAGTCTCCCTGTATTGACTAAAAAACGTTCTTTTAACAGACTCTTTAGGAGCACACTCCACTTTGTTGAAACCAATTAGTAATAGCACAAGTGCATTGGACAGATGCCCTCACTATTCCAGAGTACCAATTTTTGCACCTTGTTTAAAGCCTTATGAAAAGCTACCACATGATGATGTGCTATTGCATTTTAACAGCTTTGCAGTACATTTTCTATGATACTGAGTTAATACCTGGAACCCTACTATGTTCATCACAATTGGCCCTATTTTTGAATGTTTGTAAAGAATATACACCTGGATTAGCTGATCAGTGTTAAAGCCATAACGGCTTTCATTTTGCTACTATGGTAGATGAAACCTTCCTTTTGAACTACAAATAATCCATACTTAATACATGCAGTAATTGTTTTAGCGCACTCTGCTTTGATTCATTATGTAAAAACATAAGTTGCAGCCTTTCGTTCTTACCATTTTGAGACTTACAGGTGTAGTATGAAACAGCTTGTCTGTATTGTTTGAACTGATGTGATTTCCAAAATATTTAAACTAATGCTTTATTTTATAGGACTCTTTCTGTTCATCATTATTGAGTGTTATGTCTTGGTAATGGAAAAACCTGTTTGTAGTCTTTAAAACTGTGCTCATCTTAGGTAAATATGCACAGTATACAAACATTGCAATTAAGACTTTATTTGTATTTAAGTTGTTTGGTTATGAGGTCACGTCTGCAGTTGCTATTTTCCAAAGCTGTATTTAAAACAGATATTGGAAAATACTGTTAGCATTGCTCAGGAACCCACTTTTTCAGTGAGCTTTTATATTTGTGTTAGTGACTTCTTCCAGCACTGCTGGGCTGATAGATAACTTAATTTGTTATTGCCCTGCAGGAGTTAGCAGAATTTGCTTGTGCATTTTGGTTATTAAAGGGGAAACACCTGATCAAAATATTAACACGTCAAGTACCTAAACATGTTTCTGTAACTGCTGTTTGATAGGTTCTGGTAAGCTGTAATGCTGTTTCAGCAAAATGATTAATATTTACCTTTTTTTGCTGTTTTTCAGCTCTCAAATGCATCCAGAACTGAAAATGTTTAATATAATAGATGGTTTCTTTAGAGAACATTCAACGCTGTCGGTGAGTTTGATATCCGCTGAAACCATCGACCGTTGACTGTACCCTACAACAACCATTCCCCATCCTTGTAGGCGTTTCATTAACTTATCCTTTTTCTTTGGAAACCATTAGTGCATATGATGGTAAATACACAGTTTAGGAAGACTGTTCTGGCAAAGGTCACAATCAACATTCATTGCTGTCGGTGGGTTGAATTATATGGAAAAGCTCACTGAACAATGAATGCCACTGTGGCCCCAATCATGACATTAGAATTCAACGTGAAATTAAAAATTTGGTAGCTGTGGTCTGCGGCAACAAACTCCTGAATAAAGAAGATTGCAACATGTTTATTTTACTGCTGCATCAAGTCTAAATGTATATCTGTGAAGTAAAGTTATAAAGAAATATGAAATAAAATGTTTAATGAGATGCAATACAACAAAGATGTTTACTGATTGTTAGTTAAAATAAATGAAAGTCTTAAGTTTTGTGAATGATTTGTAGTATTTTACATTCTACTTTAAATTCAAATTAAAAGGACAAGAGTTGTACTTAAGAGAAAAAAATGTTAGTGGTAGTTTTGAGCTGCCATAGTTTCTTTGTTGATTGTAAATATTCATTCTTCATTAATTGATTCTGGAAAATGTGCACTCTTTTTGTTCAAGGGGTATACGTAAAAGTGGACTGTTCTGTCAGGAACCATTAGACTCTTACTTTACCAAGGTTCTTGCTATATGAAGCATTTTCAGTTTTTCACACAGTACTGATAGAAAATACTTTGAAGACCAGAGAAAAGTGGTATCTTATCCAGTTCTTTATAACTGTTGTGGTAACCAAAAATTACAGTGCTGTGAAATTGTGATAAGAGGTTTAGAAGAATAAGGAGCATGTGCATTACATTGATAAGGAATAAAAGTTAAAAGTCATTGCAGGTGAGTAGCCTACTTGTGGACGAAGACTGAATGCTCAAGCTGCCATTGCCTGAGATTCAACCCATTGGCAAGAAGGGTTCCGCAACAAGTTGTGCTGGCACATTCTTCAAGTTGGTGTGACTGTGGAGCGATATATATATATATATATATATCACCCAAACCTATATATATATACACACACATTATATATATATATATATATATATATATATATATGTATATATATATATATATATATATATATATATATATATATATATAAAGTTTGGTTGGCATGGTTTTCAGCAATTTTCTTTTGTTTTTTTTTCAGTGAATGCAGTTTGGGTATTTCGATCCTCTGTGCATTCACTTTCATCCACTCATAGCAGAAGCATAGGTTGTCACAATTTACTTTCCAGTCAGTGAAGACTGGACAGCTAACACTTTTACCATTATTCCCCAAATGTACATGCTGATTCAGTGACAAGTCAGGTCCTTTACCCCCACCCCCCCCCCCCCGACAGGATGCTATCTTAATCAAATAAACTTTTATGTAAATTAACAGTTTCTCTTGTTTTGCAGACAGTCTTAAATGTGATCAGTGAAAAGGGATCATGATACCCAATTAATGAACTAAATGATTATTTAACAACATCTCATCCTTTTTAGGCAGTTGTAGAAATATTTAATCATGTATGTGTCTCCTTCATATGATGCTTCCACAGTTTACTACAGTTCTGTTGAGGTCTGTGACTGGGGGCAGTGAAAGAGCATTTCTGGGCTGAAAACAAGGACACCTTTTCCTGAGTATTCTATCTGAATAACTTCCAGTCCAGAAATGAAAGAATAAAGTATAGCCATGTCGTTCACTGTTTCTTCACCACAGTGTGCAGCAACTATCAGACTGTCACATGATCATAGCTATTGCTGAAAGTACATACAGGTAAAGTTCATTCTATGTCTATACACAACAGGGCACCACAAATTATTAAGAAGTGATGCTTTTACATTCTGTTAGAGATTTGTGGAGTATTATTAGCAGCCTGTACAATGGATCATTTTTATTTTAATCGCCCGTCATTCCTACAGATTTATTTACCTGTACCCAAATGGACCATTTCTTATGTAGTAGCAGAAGCCAGAAATCCCTGGGAAAGGTGAGAACCCTATGGCCCATTTGTTCCTGCCCTGTCCAGGAATCCCCCCATGAGCACATTTACTCTGCAGTAGAGTCAGATAGTAGGCAGTAAAGCCAACTTGCTGCATGTGTGGGATGGTCTATCCTTCTCTCTGACAGAGTACCCCTAATATCATGGAAGTTCTTGCAAGCTCTGATATAGCTGCCCCATGACTGGTTTGGCTAGTCTTGGAGCTCCACAGGATGTACATCTGGTGCTCCCACTAGGTGTTACCCATATAGCAAGCCAGGAGAGTTTTTTCAATTGGAAATTATTATTTAAGCTTCCATTAAAAAAAAAAAGATACAGTTTACCCGCACTCAGAGCCTAAAAGAGAAGATGGGGCTAGGACCTACAAATGCCTCAACAAATGATCATACACTTTTTTTAGTTCCTATCCGTAAAGTAAAAAAAAAAAAAAAACGGCAGGTATGGTTGACTTTTGTACGTTATCTGTAAAATCAGGGAAAGGTGCTGTTCATTTGAGTGTGTGGTAACAGACATCTCCAGAATGTGGCTTTTTAAGTGTTTTTTTTTTTTTTTTTTTTTTTGAAAGTGCAAGGGGAGACCTTGACTGTTGCTATCATTTTGGATGTAAGCTTGAAAAATAAGCAGTTCGGACAGTCAAACAGAAGTTATTTCTTTTTAGAACCCTTTATTATTCATCCTTTTTTTCACTATATTCACAACTTTTCCCATTTTAATCTTTATATGGATCCAGTATATCTTTTCATAGAAATCCGCAATGATTTCCTTTGTATCAAAAACTGCTCTACAAAACACCACACTCAGGAAAAGAAAAAAAGAACACTTATTCGACAGGCAATGAAATAACACTGATTGTAACCGCCTAGCACTGAACTTCCACAGGCATTGAAATAGCAGATGCTGCACAAAAGTAGAACAATGATACCAAAGTAGACATTTTTTTTTACGGGACAAGCCCCTTACACCCTCACATCCAGTTCCATTGTGAAACCTCACATGATGAATCGCTGGACTTAAAATGCTCAGCCCAAATACTTTGAAAGCCATACATAACACTACATCTAAAGAGACCGCTCAAATGAGTGTTTTTTTGCAGGAATAAGCCCCCTGCACCACCACACCCCATTAACTTATATATGTTAACTCAATTGTCACACAACATTGGGGAAAGGAGAAAATTGAGAAAATCTCCAAAGTAAAATACAGCAGCCTTCAGCAATCATGTTTTTCCCTTCAGAAATGAGAAAGTGATTTTTGTGATTTGTCTCATCAAAGAAATGCAGGAAGGCTCCTTCACCTTTTACTTAATTATCTCTTACTGCATTTCCGACCCCCCTGTTACTTGCATATACCAACTGTCAGAGGTATACAAACAGAGAAAGGCAAACATTGGATAGTATGTTTTCCCCACTGTACAGTCTGTAGTTCAACCATTTATAGGATCCCAAAGTACTTCTCTGCTGTCATAAAACTTGATGACTAAGCAGTACTTAATAAAAAGTAACTTAAATGAGTAGGACACATTCGGTGAGTGTTTCCTGACTGGTCCCATAGTGAAGTGCCCTGGTCTCCATTACTCTTTACTTGTTTAATCTTGCAGTTTATTAATATGGCTTCTGATATGACTAAAATAAAAAAAGTATATATTTGCTGACAAACCCTTCCTCCTTGTTACCTCCATTTGCAGTTCTAATTTCTGTTTTTTTTTTTTTTTTTTTTTTGCCTCACCCACTTCCTATTCCATGAAAAATTGTGGACATGGAGTTTTTGCTCTAAAAATGTAAACCTTACCCTCAGTTAGATATCTTTCCATCCCATCTCTAGTTTAGCTTTTCCTCTTTGAAAGCTTTTAATATCATATTTGATATGTTCTTCTTAGATGAAACTTTGGTAGTTCTACTTCACTGGTAACCTTCCCTGAGTTCATAGCTCTAAGCTGTTCCTGCATCCGCAGTACTTTCATCTGCATCAACATTAATCTTTTTATTGAAGTATCCATTTTGGCTATCATTATGCCCATCGCATATGTACTGTTCACTTCATCTGTCCAGTGATCGTTTGTCAGGAGTACTTCCTTCACTATTTTGTTAACTGCGGTGGTGGTGCTGCGGTAGCGTTGTCGCCTCACAGTAAGATGTTGTCCTGTTAGATTCTCAGCTAGAACGTCTTCTATGTGGAGACATGCATGAATGGGCATACCTTCGTTGAAGGTTGTGCGTCAGGGTTGGCAACGTTGCACGTAAAAATCTGCTGCCGACCCCTAACTGGGAAAAAGCCGAAAGACACAACGACTTCCTTCACTATTTTCTTGTTTTATGCTTATTTGCCACTGTAGCTACCATACTGTTGTATACATTTTGAGATTGTGACATGAGAAATGGCTAATTTGTAACACTGTGGAGAATGCTGACTTTTGTAGTCATTCCAGACATCTTCTCAAATATAGCTATTTGCTCTTGAAAGAACACATCCAGAATATTTGAACATTTCTTGTTCATTTAATTCCCTGTAGTTTTTGTGGACCTAGCCTTCCCTTTCTTCCATTTCCTGGCAAAGTTATGGTGATGGAAAGCTATGATGCCTGGAGCTGGCATCTCTTATGAAGTAACCATGATATACTAGAGACTACAAGATGCTTCGTGTAACTAGGTGATACACACTTTTTGGCACCAGAAAGACAGTATGCAATTACTAAAGGAATCCTCCAAGCACAACTAGAATGTTATCTGTATTACCACTACATGTCCTTACACAAACAATAATGTCCTACAGAGTATGTTTTATTGTGTAAATAATGCATGCCCAGGGGTGTTCTGAGAGCTGACGCTTCAGGCCGATGGCCCCTATACCCCTGGATGGGTATTATTTACACTGTATAAATAATGTCCAAACACACTAAGCAACAGTAGGCAACCACTGGCTTGACAAAAATCCAGTACAACTATATTAAAGATAAAAATATAAAACATTTATTCAGTAAGTGCTTTCACATCTGCTTCCTCAGACCATAAAACGGTCTTACAGAATGTTATGTTTTACGGTCTGAGGAAGCAGATGTGAAAGCGCTTATCGAATAAACATTTTATATTTTTATCTTTAATATAGTTATACTAGATTTTTGTCAAGCCGGTGGTTGCCTACTGTTGCTTATTGTGTTTGAACATTATTTATACAGGCTTTGTGGAAGCAGAGTCATTCATTCTGTCGTGTGTGGCTTTATACTTTATCATTATTTACACTGTAACACACACCCTGGAGGGCATTATTGGGCTTAGAGAATGGGCTATCTGTAAAGCTGTTGTGTTTTACTTAATTATTTTTTATCACTATGTTATAATTTTTTTTTATTTCTCATCTTCTTTTGGCTATTCCCGTTAGGGGTCGCCACAGTGGATCACCTGTTTCCATTTCATCCTGTCCTCTGCATCTTGCTATGTCACACCAACCACCTGCATGTCCTCTCTCACCACATCCATAAACCTTATCTTAGGCCTTCGTCTTTTCCTGTTAACTAGTAGCTTCATCCTTAGCATTTTTTTCCCAATCTACTCAGCATCCCTCAGCACATGTCCAAACCAATGTAATCTTGCCTCTCTGGCTTTGTCTCTAAACCTTCCAACCTGGGCTGACCCTCTAATATACTTATTCCTAATCCTGTCCACCCTCGTCACACCCAGTGCAAATCTTAACATCTTTAACTCTGCCACATCCAGCTCAAACTCCTGCCTTTTTGTCAGTGCCACTGTCTCCAACCCATATAACATAGCTGGTCTCACTACCCTCTTGTAGACCTTCCCTTTCACTCTTACAGGTACTCGTCTGTCACAAATCACTCCTGACACTCTTCTCCACCCACTCCATCCTGCCTGTACTCTCTTCTTCACCTCTCTTCCACACTCACCGTTACTGTGAACTATTGACCCCAAGTATTTAAACTCATCCACCTTCGCCACCTCTACTCCTTGCATCCTCACCATTCCTCTATTCTCCCTCTCATTCACACACATATATTCTGTCTTAGTCCTGCTGACCTTCATTCCTCTTCTCTCTAGAGCTATATCTCCATCTTTCCAGGGTCTCCTCCACCTGTTCTGTACTCTCACTACAGATCACAATGTCATCTGTAAACATCAAAGTCCACGGGGAGTCCTGTCTGATCTCGTCTGTCAACCTGTCCATCACCATTGCAAATAAGAAAGGGCTAAGAGCTGATCCTTGATGTAACCCCACCTCCACCTTAAATGCATCCGTCACTCCCACAGCAGACCTCACCGCTGTCACACTACCCTTGTGCATATTCTGTATCACTGTTACATACTTTTCTGACACTCCTGACTTCCTCATACAATACCACAACTCCTCTCTAGGCACCCTGTCATATGCTTTCTCTAAGTCTACAAAAACACAATGCAACTCCTTCTGACATTCTCTGTACTTCTCCATCAACACTCTCAGAACAAACACTGCATCTGTAGTGCTCTTTCCTGGCATGAAACCATACTGCTGATCACTAATCATCACGTCCCTTCTTAACCTAGCTTCCACTACTCTTTCCCATAACTTCATACTGTGACTGATTAGTTTAATCCCTCTGTAGTTACTACAGCTCTGCACATCATCCTTATTCTTAAAAATCGGTACCAAAATACTTTTTCTCCACTCCTCAGGCGTCCTGTCACTTTCCAAGATTTCATTAAACAATCTGGTTAAAAACTCCACTGCCATTTCACCTAAACACCTCCATGCTTCCACAGGTATGTCATCTGGGCCAACAGCCTTTCCATTCTTCATTCTCTTCATAGCTATCCTTACTTCATCCTTGCTAATCCATTGTACTTCATGATTCACTATCAGTACATCATCCAACCTTCTCTCCCTCTCATTCTCTTCATTCATCAACCCCTCAAAGTACTCTTTCCATCTCCTCAACACACTCTCCTCACTTGTAAGTATGTTTTCCTCATTATCCTTTATCACCTTTACCTGCTGCACATCTTTCCTAGCTCGGTCCCTCTGTCTAGCCAATCGGTACAGGTCCTTTTCTCCCTCCTTTGTGTCCAACCTTTCATACAACTCTTCATATGCCTTATCCTTGGCCTTTGCCATCTCTCTCTTTGCCATGCACCTCATCTCCTTATACTCCTGTCTACTTTCTTCATCTCTCTGACAATCCCACTTCTTCTTTGCCAACTTCTTTCTCTGTATACTCTCCTGTACTTCCTCATTCCACCACCATGTCTCCTTGTTGTCCTTCCTCTGTCCAGATGTCATACCAAGCACCTTTCTAGCCGTCTCTCTTACTAGCTCTGCTGTAGTTACCCAGCTATTTGGTAACTCTTCACTGCCACACAGTGCCTGTCTTAACTCATCCCTTAACTCCATCTCACAATTACCCTTTTTCAATTTCCACCATTTGATCCTTGGTGCTGCCCTCACACTCTTCCTCCTCTTCTTGATCACCAATGTCATCCTACAAACCACCATCCTATGCTGCCTAACTACAATTTCCCTGGTCACCATTTTACAGTCTCCAATCTCCTTCAAACTGGCCCTCCTACATAAAATATAATCCACCTGTGTGCATCTTCTTCCACTTTTGTATGTCACCCTATGCTCCTCCCTCTTGTTAAAATACGTATTCACCCCAGCCATGTCCATCCTTTTCACAAAATCCACTACCATCTGAACTTCTGCATTCCTTTATTTAACACCATACCTACCCATCACTTCCTTATCCCCTCTGTTCCCTTCACCAATATGCCCATTGAAATCTGCTCCAATCACCACTCTCTCACCCTTGGGTACAGTTATCACCACTTCATCCAATTCACTCCTAAATTTTTCTTTCTTATCCATTGCACGCCCAACTTGTGGACCATATGCACTAACAACATTCATCATTACACCATCAATTTCCAGCTTCATAAACATCACTCTATCTGACACTCTTTTCATAGGTTCATACTAGGCTATCTGCCCTAGGGCATTTATAAGCCTAGCCAGAGTGTGTATGGCTTTCGCCACCCATTTTAAATTAATTTTGCTATGCCCTTTTTCGAGGTTAGTATACTGTGCTTCTGTCTAACAGTGACACAGAAGTGATACCCGGGGTAAACTTACGATCTCCCATCCACTCATCAAGATTCCTCTTTAAGAGAGTCAATGAGGGACTCTGCCTAACCTGGACTGGGATTTTATTCCAGAGTGAAGGGAGCCTCTGGGTTATGAATCTGTCCCTCCAGCATGTCCTATTTATTTCAGTGCTGAGGTTTAAGTCCCTCGAGCGCGTAGCTCGATGGGATTTGGATTTTCTAAGGTGCAGCATGTCCATTAATTCCGGGTTGGACATGGCTTTATACGTCGGGCACAGATCGCCTCTGAGCAGGCGGTATGCCACTGAGTAGAGCTGGAGTTTCTTTAACCGGGCAGCATACGGCATCTGTTTGAGCCCCTTGATCCTCTTGGTGAGGTACTTTTGGGGTCTTTCCAGTTGCTGCAGGTGTCTGGTAAGGTACATCCCAAAGGGGCATTGTACTCAATTATGGGCCTGATGAGGGATGAGTAAAGAGGCACAATGACCTCCCCTGATCTAGATGTGAATCCCTTCATGATTACGTGGGCTATATAAAATGTTTTTCTAACCACTTTGGCCATGTGGTTGTCAAATGAGAGATTGCTATCAACTTGGGTCCCCAGGTCCCTAATTACTTCTTCTGTACTTAATGGATTACCACCTATGTGGTAATTTGTGGGCACTTTGTTTTTGCCAAAGGGGATGACTATACACTTTTTGGTGTTTAGCTTGAGGCCATGGCTCTGGCACCAGTTGTCTGTTTCTATGAGGCCCTTTTGGAGGATGCTTGTGTCAGCTGCAGAGTCTATTATGGCGCCCAGTTTGCAGTCATCTGCGAACTTGGTCAGCCACAGTCCTTCCATGTTGGCCTGTACCTCCGAGAAATATATACCGAACAAGAGAGGTCCCAAGACTGAGCCTTGTGGGATGCCACTTGTAACTGGTTTGGAGTCTGACATGGCTCCAGCTATTCTAACCATGTGGGTTCTGTCCTTGAGCCAGTTTGCAACCCATCTAGTGACATAGGGGTTTATATTTAAGCTGGTGAGCTTATCTATAATGCCCGAGTGGGGTATTGTATCGAAGGCTTTTGCGAGGTCCAGGTAGGCTGTGTGGACCACCTTACCCTTGTCAATGGCCTCGGTGACTGTTTCAAAGAAATCGACCAGGTTTAAGAGGCAGGATCTGCCCTTAACAAAGCCGAACTGGGTAGGATCCAGTGTTTGTAGGTCCCCAATATCTTTATTTATAAGGTCCATGATGATCCTTTCCATAGCTTTGCAGACCAAGCTAGTGAGACTTATGGGGCGATAGTTTCCAGGATCCGTTGAGGCACCACCTTTGTGGAGAGGGACCACTGTTGCTGTACGCCACTCTTTGGGTACATATCCTGTAGTAAGGCTGAGATTGAACAGTAGTTTTAGGTTTGGGTTTAGCTCTTCTTGGAGTTCATGTAGGACGCAGCCCGGGACACCGTCTGGTCCCATTGATGCTGTGTTTCTTGCTTTGGAGAGGGCAGCTCTTACCTGAGCATCTGAGATGTCAGGGGGGCAGCACTCTGCTGGGATAGATATTAGCTCTTTTGGTGGGGAGGGGGGGAGAAGTTTGCACTGAACCTGTCAGCTAGGATGTTGGCAGTGTTTGTGGGTTCGGTGTATTTTTTGTCATTTTGGACTAATTCACCTCCAAAACACTCTTAGAATACTGCTCCTTCAGAATAACTCCTACGCCATTTCTCCTGCTATCCACACCATGGTAATCCAATTTGAACCCACCTCCGATACACCTAGCCTTACTCCCCTTCCATCTGGTCTCTTGTACACATAATAAACCAACCTTCCTTCTGTCCATATCGGCCAGCTCTCTCCCTATACCAGTCATACTGCCAACATTCAAAGTTCCGTCCCTCACTACCACAGACCTAGCCTTTCTCCTCTCTTCCTGCCTTCGGCCTCTTCTCCTCCTTTGTCCAACAGTAGCCCAATTTCTGCCAGCACCCTGTTGGCTAACAGTACTGGTGGTGGTTGTTGTTAACCCATGCCTTGACCGATCTGGTATGGAAATATTTACTGGTGCCACATGAAATTATTTGGTGAAGTTTTATGCCGGATGCCCTTCCTGACGCAACCCTCCCCATTTATCTGGGCTTGGGACCGGCACAAAGAAATGCACTGGCTTGTGCATCCCCAGTGGCTGGGTTATTTGTTTATTTATTTTTTTATTTCTGATGTAAAATAATTCCTCCATCTAATAGTTTCACAGATTCATAGATTGTTACTAGGCTAACCCTTCTAAGCCTAGCCGAGTTTTTCCAAAACAATAATGAAATGTCCTGTATCCAAATAGGGTCTATATTAGAACACTGAATGTTCTAAATAGCGAATGCTCTAAACAGTGAAAATGCAGGACTTCAAAATCGTTATAGTGGGGGGGCTACACTCCCGCTAAACATATATTCCAACTCCAAGATCACACTACAGTGAGGAAAGGGCAAATATTCCGATCTTCACTGTATTGCAATCTCGAAAAAAGCACTTTGAGGTCCTGCATTTTCGCTCTTTAGAGTGTTTGCTGTTTAGAACATTCGATGTTCTAATATAGACCCTCCAAATAGGACATTGCGGGAGTGGCATTTATAAGCTACCTCTGCCCATAAGGGAATTTTTTTTTCTTTTGCAGAATGTCAAAGAATATCAGAGCATCACCATGCCTATTTTGAAACATTGTACACACAGTTCTTTATATCTTTGAACAGACCCCGGGATTCATGAAGCTTGGCGCAAGGATGGCGGTAGCCTTGCGCCGACCGTGCGGCATAGAGATGGTGCAGCAGCACCATATGCATATTAATGAAGGCACTCTGCCACAACGTCCATGTGCACAGGAAATGTGCACGAGTGCAGGGGGCATGTTTAAGTGCTGCACAGAGGCATGAACATGTCGGCTACAGTCGCGCAACCTAAAATGCTGACTAGTACAGCCTGCCTCTAATAGTAATCACTCCTGTCAGTGTCTATGGATACTGAAATGTATGCAAAGCATACAATAGAGTTCCGCGAACACCAAAATAAAAAGTATACACAAAAGCACGTAGCTGAATTTTGAGCCCCCATCCCTTGAACAATGACATTTAAAACCCCGTGTCCGTATTTCATTATAGTGTTGATTGTTATACCAAGTGGAAGCAAAACGCAGCGTGTTTGTGCGCCGCTGCCCTTTGCTAAGCCTAGCCCAATGGTCAGAGGATTCGCTCAATATCTGACCATTCGCGGTCTGAGTCGTCCTTGTCTGGATGGTCCAAAGATGAAAGGGTATTACCCGGGTCTACCTACCATGTCTTGAAAGTTAAGTATTTGCGTGTACCTATGTGTGTGAAGTACAGCATGTAGAAGATCAGATATGTTAGGGTTGTCCTCACAACCATATTGGTACCAGAGATATGTAGAGTACGCATTGTGTACTGCTGTCTGTGCCATGGGCCAGCAACCAGAGAAGGGATGGATGGTGTGTTTGTGGAATTTGGGGGGGTGACGGGTAATGTAATAATTTGCCAAGGGGAGACTGGGTCAGATGTACAATAGGTGAACTGGCGGTGTACGAGGGAGCAGTAGATGAATCTGAAAGGAAACCAAAGAACATACATTCACATCCCCAATACACCCTGACAGGCCATACTGCAGAACACAATCCCACAAACATATGAACATTAAAATGTGCGATACACATGTACAGAAACGTTACCAGCTCACACCCACATAATGGTCTGGCCTGAACTGAGCCATTCAACCCCAACACACCTGGATACATAATTAAATACCCATCATCCCCTCCACAGCACACCACCCCCCCCCTTGCTGAACGTCCACCAAAACCACCCATACTTGGGCTGCTATCTTGGCGCAGCCATATCTGCACATAGTGCCCCCTACCCACATCTAGTAGGCAGTCTCAGGCTTGCAAACTAGTATCCCATGCATGCATAACCCTCCCTCATTTTCATACAACCAGAAGAATGGGGTTCATCATCCACAATTTTTGGACATCCCTCATGGGATAAGTGTCTGTTCTCAAGATTAGACTTTGTGGCATAATACAATATCCACCCCCGTTGACATCCGGGCACAAGTCAGATTAGCAGTACTTATCCACAACCCTGCTCAGCCTCCACCCGGTCCTGCAGAACCTATGACCCGGGATTAAACACCTGACCGTGATGCACATCTCCCCACATGCATTATCGGGAATATATACCTTTCACATGTTCCCAAGAAGCTTCCCCATAGCCATCTTCCAAATAGTACATGTCCACAGATTGTATACCCTGTCCAGGTTCCTCATTGTAATGATGCACACAACCCCTGTATACAAACGGTACAGTTCCCTCCTGGATGCGGTTGTTCATATACATGGCCATGTATAGATCCAGATATGTAGTCATATATCTATAAATGTACATACTTATATTCGCATAGCTACACATCACACGTACATGCATATAAGTAGTAGTCAAGTATGTATCCTATTCATAAATGTGTATACTTGCAAATGTATACATATGCCTCTCAGAAACATATGAACGTTAACATGTACTATACATATGTACACCAACTGACTTGTCACATTTGTTGCCAGTAGTGTGGAATGCCTGTAGTAAAGTCATATATCCTAATTACCATCCATACAGAATGTATCATGGATGGTTTAGTGGTAAAACCAGTGACTATGGTGTTTCTGTTCCTGGGTCCAAGCTATGCAAGGGCTGCTAATTTTATGATACCCAGAATAATGGCAGTCGGATATAGGGTGATTAAGGCACTTTCAAGCAGATGTAAGCGGGTATGCACGATTGTAAGTGGCGGTCATTCAACAGTATGGGAAATGTAAATAAACATGTAGGTGTATATGCATGTGTATGTACAGACAGATGTGTGTGTGTGTGTATATATATATATATATATATATATATATATATATATATATCCATGAAGAATGAACATAGTCACAATAAAGCAGTCATAATGAATGTGAAGGGAAACAGCAGCGGACCCTCCCATATTATTTAGTGCTGTCATATTCAGCTGCCCAGAGGTGAGCAAACCTCCTGTGTCTCCAACCACAGGTAGGATGCTAACAGTGGAACTAACTTTGTTCACATGCTAAGTCTGGCTTTTAAACAGGTACAGGGCAGTCCCAGTCACCATTCAGATGAGCCAAAAACCGGAAGACTAATTGAACACCCTGACCGTTATATGAACGTATGTCCCAGGACTATAAGCTTGGGATGTCTGAATTTACTTGGAGTGAGCCAACATACGGGACGTGTCTAGAGCAGTAGGGAGTGGTGCATGTGTAGTGGTGTGGTTTATTTCTGACCAGAGAATGGATGACTGCTGTGTTAGTGATGTTTTGCTGTGTTTGTTCTGGTAACTATGAACCATGGGTATACATTCAGATGAAGCAGCACAGCAATAGTATAGTAGTTAGAGCATCTGCCTATCGAGCAGACATTGCCGATTTGACTGCAGCACACACCATTTATGACGTGTAATCTGTATACGAGCATATCTTGCTAATTTTATGCTGTATAATGATATAATACCATTGAAATGTGAACTGGGGTGACGTATCACATTAAGAATGCAGAAGGTGTTTGTGTGATGGGAAACAGCGGTTAAACAGAAAACCGCTGCTGAAAAGTGTTGTGCTCACCCTTTGTCCAATGACCCTTGTTCTGCCCAACAACACAATAAACCGCCTCGGCCAGGCTGGACGCCAGGACCCTACACATCACAATCAATGTGATTTACCACTAAGCCACGGCAGTTCTACCTAACTCTGATGTTATCACAAACCTAGCAGACAGCACAGTCATTCAACAGTATGATCGAAGTAATTAATCATGTAAATGTATATGCATGCATATGTACAGATATATATATATATATATATATATATATATATATATATATATATATATATATATATGTCTACAGAATGAACATGGGCACAAGAAAGCATAACTAATGTGAAGGAAAACAGCAGTGGAACACCCATATCTAGTGCTTGACATATCAAGCTGGCCAGAGGTGAGCAAACCCCCTGCATCTCTAGCCATAGGTAGGATGCTAACAGTGGAACTAACTTTGTCCGTGTGCTAAGTCTGACTTTCAAATGGGTACAGGGCAGTCCCAGTCCCCAGTTGAACAAGCCTAAAACCAGATGACCATATGAACACCCTAACCATCATATAAATGTATGTGCCAGGACTATAGCCTTGGGAAGTATATTTGGAGTGAGTCAACATGCGGGACGGGTCCAGAGCAGTAGGGAATGGTGCATGTGTAGTGGTGCAGTTTTCCTAACTGGAGAATGGTTGCTTGCTGTATTAGTGAAGTGTTGAGGCATGTGTTTGGAAAACTTTGAACCATGGGTATACATATAAATGAAGCAGCATACCAATAGTGTAGTAGTTAGAGCATCCGCCTAACGAACAGGCATTCATGGTTCAAGTTAGACTATAGCACATATTTTCCGTGTGGAATGAATGTCGTTCTGCTGTAAAACTGACATAACATGTAAAAGTGAACTTGAGTATCGCATGGGATTTTTAACCAGATCCTTTCAATCAAAGTGGTACTATCCTAATGAATAAGGCACAAGTAAGTGGCAGTGAACATATCTAACAAACAGTAAGCATATGCGAGTGCGCTTGCGTGGGTGTAAGCAGCGCCCAGCATAGGAAATGTATATGAGTATGTACAAATGTAATATATATATATATATATATATATATATATATATATATATATATACATACACGTGTGTGTGTGTATATATATGACGAATGAACGTCGTAACAATAAAGCATAGACAAGGGATGAGAAGGGAATCAACAGCAGCTATAGTATCATAGAGTGCTGTCAGTGTATGCCATATCATGCTGGCCAGGAGTGAGCAAAGCACTGCTACTCACACCACAGGCAGGATATTACTAGTGGGAGTAACATAGTTGAATTGCTAAGTCTACTTTACACACAGACAGAGGGTAGTCCCTGCTGGGACTATCCAAAAATGATATAGAGCGTTTAGGCCTCCGACCATTACACAAGCAAGGGCAGGTATGTTCAAAGATTAAGTGGTGGGAGAGCCTGAGAATACATGAGGTGGGACAACATATGTGTAGGGCCCCTAACGCTCTGTAGAGGGCAATGTTTGGAGGTGTGTCATGGCTGTGATAAGTGGATAATGGAAGTTATGCATGTAAGTTGAACACGGGTGGGGTGGAGGAACTATGGGTATGAAATTATGGATCCATACATGCCAGGGTTGGATGACCCGGTTCTGATTGGACCGCCCTGCAGAGGTCAGCGAGTTCGTAATAGGTATATATGCATACACACATGCAGACATCAATACGTAGAAGTACATTCTCTGTAACACATGCATTCCATTTGTAGACATAATAGGAATGTGCACATACAAACATTGACAGTAGATGGAATAATAGGCTATGCAGAAGAGGGATGGGACAAAACTGCCAGAACGCAGAGGTGTGTACAGTGTCCAAAGTCAGTGCTGTGCTGACTATAATCAAATGTGAGGGCTTCCCCACACATGGAATCATTCCTGTGATCTGCCCGCTATGGCAACGCCAAGTACTAAACCGGTCTAATTGTAAAAGAAATATGCTGCATGTACATAATTAGGCTCCCATGTGTAACGTGTGTGGTACCACATAGTCATACATATTAATTCTGTCATGTTAATGGAAGTAAGGATGTAATGAAGTATAGAGTCTAAACTTGCCATAAACACATGCGTGTTCCATGTGGGGCAACCCAATAATTGCGAATAGTATTCTTTTGGTCTCTTACGTCACCAATGTTTGTGGACTAAACGTATGGGAGTTCTGACAATGCGTGGAGTGAGTAAACCGATGGGATGGCTCTATAGGAGTAGGGAGTGGCCAGTGTGTAGTGGTGTCGCTATACCGCGAATCTGACAGGAGAATGGATGGCAGCAGTGTTAGGGAGGCGTTGGGGTGAGTGTTTGGGGAACCAGGAGCCATGGGTATATATGCATATGGAGCAGCACAGCAATAGTTCATTTGTTAGAGCAACCCCCTAACGAACAGACATTCTCGTACCAAATCACACTGTATCACATTCCAATTAACATCGGTAATCCGTACATGAACATATTGCGACATCTGTCCGCTGTATATTCCACTGTATAACCTGCTAAATATCGATTGCAAGATAACTGGAGTGAAGTATCAGTGTCATAATGAATAAGGCACTAGTATGCAGGTGAAGCATATATAAACACCATTACGCATGTGTAAGTGCATATTGCGGGGTATGTATTGGTTTACAGGCACACACATATAAATATATATATACATATATGCATAGACGCACACACATATATATGGTTGCAGACATACATATATATATATATCTATATATATATATATATATATGTGTGCGTAGATACACAGAGATATACAGCTATGATAGGAATCAGCACACAGGAATGACATATGTTCACAGGCTATGCCAATGGAAGTGAGGAGCCCAGGCAAGAAACATGAAACACTCAGCATGCCCTTCCACCCCCCACCCCCCCACAGCCGGACATGAGAAACATACATGCAATCAATGTAAAGTGTCCACTGCTCCCCAGACCACAGGCAGGATAAAACTGGGTGGGGTACACAGTGCACCCATGGATTCTAATCATAGAACACAGACTGGGGTGTCCCTTGTGGGACACCCCAAAAATTGCCCAAACCAAAAGAAGGTGATAGACCGGCCATTTTGTCAGTGGTGTATACAGACTCAGAATACAAGAGTGGGTAACTCTGATGACCCATGGGCCAAGACAGTTGTATGAAATGGGTCCCGTGAAGTGGAGAGTGGGCAGGGTGTAGTGGTGTGTCCAGAACAGACCAGGTCCCAGAGTAAGGATGGGTGCTGTTGAGGCGAGGGTGGGGGAACTATGGGTAGCTGCTTAATGGTCTAGGTGTGAAGGTGTTGGCTGATGTGAGCCAGTATGGACAAGCCCTAGGGATGCAAGCAAGTGTGTTCATTGGGCAGAGGCATCGCCCAATGAGCAGCCACACCCACTGCGAGACCCACTTAAGCAAAGTGTAATCTATATGGCAAGGAATGGAATAACCAGATGTAGACGTATATATGTAGAGGTATGTGTGTATATCTACCCATAGCGACATAGAGATATGCCTCTCACCATAGTACGAATGTATACATACAGAGAAAGAATACAGATACATACCCACATATAAATATATACATATGCAACCATAGACCGATATGTCGTTAGATTATATACATATATAGACAGCAAGATATAAATATACATGTATGCATACATATGCAGATATATCTGTATATATTAATGTATATATATATATATATATATATATATATATATATATATATATATGTTACAGTAAATATACACATATATATAGCTAGGATATGATACAGCAGTTACGAGTAACATATGTTCACAGGCCATGCATATGGTGGTGGGAGGTCCAATAAACAAACGTGCAACACGTAGCATCACCCCCCCCAGCTAGTCCGGTGAGACATACAGACACGCAATAAAGGTAAATGCACCACTGCTTCCCAAACCACCAGCAAGATACTACCAGTGGGAGAGACTTGCAAGGTCTAAACTTGAAACCTAGACATCTATGTCCCTTGTGGGACACCAAAAATTAATGCTCGGAGCCAGTCCCGGTAATGATTTATCAAACCAGGCTGTAGATGTACACGGACCAGTAGGTTGTGTAAGCCTGATAACCCATGGGTCGACACAACGTACATGTGGAGTGGGCAGTGTGTTTATACCCTACCTGCACCCACAGTAAGGATGAGTGCTGTAAAGGAGTGGCAGGTGGGGGAACTATGGGTATGCGATTATGGGCCTAGGCTTGCAGGTGTTGGCTGGCAGAGCCATATTAGGACTGCCCAGGGGATGTAAGTAATATTCTGATATGGGCATAGCTGATGCCCATATCTTCCAACCCCTAAGAGCACATCCACTGGATAGGCCGTAAACCATTGGGGGGAACACATAGGGACCATACCATTGAACTGTCCCCGATTTCGACTCAGATTCTAACTCTGTCCCACGTAAACCATCCTAGAACTAGTGATATTAGGAGGAAAGGTGGTGGATTACACGTAAAGAATAATGACAACAATTAAGAGTCATAAACAGCATGTACCTCAAACAGTATGAATACATATGCTCTGAGTCTGTCAATGTGTCAGGTTAATACCACCAATAATTTAAATGTGTCCCTGATGTTGTTATGCAGTGTCCCTGATTCAGTCTTCATTTTTCCCCAATCGTATGAGAGGTTTGATAGGGACAGAAAGCACATATTCCACTGACTACCTTAGAAAGATGATAGAATAATAGGTATGCAGTAGCATGACTCGGCTGATGGATGTGGGTACCAAAACCCAATTACTTGTCTGCATTGAAGAGTCTCAGTTCCCATGTATCAGCCAGATGGGTGCAGACTGTAAGAGGAACACACAAATAATATGAATAAAACATTGGACAGGCCGCTGATTCCGTACAGTCGAACGGCATGCCGTCGCCTAATGGGCAGCCATTCCCAATACTGTAGGCATGTAATCTGATGTAATAGGCAGCACAAGGTAAAATTGTGGTCCTTGCTCCCACCCAGGGGTGTGAGTGTCAGATGCAAGCACCAATGTCAGTGCATTTGCAAGTGTGGGAGTGAGTTGGTGTAAGCCTTTGTGGCCACCAGTGTGTGAGTATTACACTGTTAAAGCAATGTAGAGGCCAGCTGAGTGTAAGACGCTGTAACAAGAGGTTAGCATTACTTAACACTGCACAAACCCACGCACACCCGCTTTAATGTGCCTTAATCCCTCCTTATCCAATGGCCTTGTTCTGCCCTGCAACAAAATAAACTGCCTCTGCAAGGCTCAGAACCAGGACCCTGCACACACAGCTAATGTGATTTACCAATATGTCATGGCAGGTATACAGACCTCAGACATTACCACAAGCATGTCATACAGTGCAGTCATTCAACAGTATAGGAATGTATCCCATCATGTAGATGTATGTGTGAGTGTTTATGTCCAGCATATAGGTACATGCATATATAGATATATCAGGAACATACCATGTGGCAACAAAGCATTACAAACTAATGAAAAGGGAAACACCAGCGACACCTGTATTATGTAGTGGTGTTATCCTATGTAATATCAAGACTCCCTCAGACAGACATGTCATTCTTACATGCAAACAGTTGTACATTAGCTGTATACATCATTCTGTGCATGTAATGTACATACAGTACATGTCCAATCATTATGTGAGAACAGTACTCTTGCAAGGTGCTGTGAGCAACATCATCATCATGATAAAGGTAAATGCGGTAATCATAGAGAAGACTGGTAGTGTTGTGTGTACAATGGGGTCATCCGCATCACGTGTACCTGGACCATTTAGGAGTGATGTGCATACCAGGATCGTGCGCCTGAGGGACAGGGGTGAGGATAACAGGAGTATGCTGTGATGCATGTTACAAGGGTTAGATGTGTCCAGTGGGGCAAGTGTGTGAAATGGACAGCTATGTATGGGGTAAATGTTGTCATAGGAAACAATTGGCCTTATGTTTCTGTAGGGTGAGAGTGGGATGTGGGGGAAGGAGCATAGGTATGCCCGTGGAGGATAGGTAGGGTAGGATCACAGACAAGACAGCATCCAGGGTCGGTATATAACACGTGGGGGGATACACCTCAGATGGGGATGAGTGTCTGGCATTCACAACCCCATGGGAACAGTGAGACGGAGGTCCCCAGCCATGGGCAGCTGCCACTGCACCAAAACAGCTGCAAAGGAGGCAGTGTTGGGGGCTGTCCAGGAGGGGGAGCCTCACCCTGTAAATGTGACACTGCACCCTTGCGCTTGCGTATCTGGCTTTGGAACCCCTTATTGAGTCCCCAATGCACCACGTCTGGGACATGTTCCTGTCTGGCCCTGCTCCCAGGGGTGACATGCCCCATCCTCAGTGGTGGTACCACCAGAAGGTGGTGCAGAGCCAACAGAGGTTGAGGTCCAAGATTGGGCCCCAGATGTGCTGGTGCCCAGTGCCATGGTCAGCTGAAGTGGGACAGGAGGTTCTGCCGGGACCTTCAAACCCATACAGCCTACGGTGTTGCAGTTTAAACACAGGTATGGCTTAGTAATAGACAACAGAATTCAGGATTACTTACAACAGTATGCATAGATATGACCATCAACACAACAGATGGTATACATTTGCAGAGGGAGCACAACACATGCATATATACTGCATGACATCTGTACAATGTGTAGAAGACGTGTGACTGCAGCTATGAACAGTTGCCCATTATTGGCTTGTCACTGGGAATCCCAGACAGTGTCTGCCATACCACTGTTTCATGTGACATATGTCCAGTCAGGGATGCGATGGCAGTAACACATCTCTATCACCATGTACTGGCTGCAATCCTCACACTATGCTCCTGCTGTGCACAGATGTGTGTTCAGTGTGTAACACAGGAAACAAATGGTTCCAGACTCTGACCAGTCCACAGATGGCCCTACAGATGGGGGCCTTCACGAACAGAGCACTGTCATGTTTGTTTTAAAACATGCAGAATAGCCATTACCACGCACATGTTAAACAGGCAGTAGTCTCAATGCAGCATAGCTACATGCTGTAGTCATGTCTGGCACATCACCCTCCTGTCTTTAGGCTATTTCCCACTGTGTATGATGTTTGAGGAACATCCAGATATCATCTGTGATGCCGTTTCAAAACACCACATCTAAGTACCACTCACAGCGACTGTCATGGCCAAACGCCAACATGATGTTCCTAGATAACGTACTGTGTTTATCATTCGAATGGCTATGGGAACATCATCACAACTGTTCCACATGCAATCAGCTAGAGGAGAAATGCAATAGGTGCAGAGGCCATCACCTGATCATGTCCATCACTTACAATACATATGCTGCTGCTGAGCAGGTGTACACCACCACATCCACCAGAGAGTGTGTAGTAGGGACAGACAAAGTACATCAGAGAAGGGCTTGGAGACTAAAACCTAAGCATCGTCTGTCACACACCTACCAGTACAGGGGGTCAAACCCCTGACTGACTAGTCAATACTATTACATGTGCATGCAGTTACTACATGTGCCACAAAGCCGACATGTTGCTGTGCTGTAAGAACATATATGTGTGTTAGTGAGAGACATCTGCAACAGAGATATAGTAGACATACATTAGATGTAGTACACATGGCTGTCCACGTGAACGAATGCCATTGTCATCACAACCACACTCACTAATGGACTTGCATTGACACTGTTTGCCAGGGCCACAAATACACTCCCTAACTACTTAGTTTTCCACACTGCAGTAATGCACAGGACTACATGCACCACAGGGGATATCTGGAGGTTCTATGGTCTAGGGCATGTGAACGTGTTTGACATTTGTTGGTATGCCAATGAGGGTTATACTGGGAGTGACTGTGGTTGGGAGCATCGTAACCCACACGCAGACACAAGGTGCCAGTACTGACATGCATGCATGTATGTATGCATTGATTCATGGGTGTGTAGTGGTTGTCTGTGCAAGATGGCTGTACAAGGCTGGGTGAGAGGTAATCCTTGGCATCATGCCACCCGACAGTGGTGTGCAGTCTGGTACAAGGGTGTAGTGTCTGCAATGTCCCACACAGATGGGTACTGCATGAACTGCCCTGACATCCTCGTTATCATTGTGTATGGCCATAGCTTTGCAATGCATGCCATGTCTGTGTTTGATAGTCCTTAACATGGACATTGCCTGGGATGTGCATGTCCCACAATATTGTACAGTGACATGTACAGGTGTACCTGGTTTGGCAGGCACATGTTGTGTACACAGACTGTTATCCTCAGATATGCCAACACTGGCCTGGTGTGGCGAAACCTGCTTATAGTCAGCAGGTCAACCCTGCACCTACATTGATAGCATGATACAGGTATTTCCTGGTGTCAGTGGCATCTGTCCATACAGGGCACATGTGTACGGCATTGTATGGCCTCTGTGGATCACATTTGATGCCACCACATATGTTGCAGGCATCCAGTGGGGAACATAGTGAAGGCACATTGTCAGCAATTATGTGCCTATTGTACTGTTGTACAGGGTGCCATGTCCTCTGCAGCCCACTGCAATCACACCATGCCTTCTATCTGTCATCAGTGTGCATGATACTAGCAACATAGTGGGATATCCTAGGCAAGTGTGTTTGTGTATGACACATGGGTTCAGGACATATACGGGTCCTAGTAGGGTTGCATACTTTGTTCACTAGGCCTTTTGCCAGATGTAGGGATATGGCTTGCCAGCACAGTCCCATGGCTGACTGATATCTGTACTCCTCGTGAGGTGGCCATTATGTCATATGACAGACACCATATAGGAAAACTACAAAATCTGCTCCCCACATGTCCAGTGGTTAGACACTCACAGCCACCTCCACGCAGGCTCTGACTACCAAACACACACACTTGCCATGTCCTGGATTCAAACCCCTACCTACCATATCACACTGCAGCAATATGCATTTACGGCATGCGCTACGGCTAATACTGGTTTACAGTACTCCTAGAGGTGTATTCCTAGGTGGGTGACATCAGCAGGATTGACAAAGGTGGCCATGTGATTTGTACAGAGAGTGCATACTCTACAAAGCGTTGTACTTGTCTCACACAGACAGAGACACACACACAGTTGGCAAATCTGGGATTAGAACACCGACCTAACTACTTTATCACACTACAGCATTATGCAGTTACAGAACGCGCTACCGATATTACTGGGTCACAGTACTCCCAGAGGTGTATTTCTAGGTGGGTGACCTCATCAGCCTTGCCAAAGTTGGGTATAGGAATTGTACGGAGTGTGAGTAGTATAAAAGCATTGTTCTGTTCTCAGGCAAATGGAGACACACACACACACACACAGTTGGCAAGTCTGGGATTAGGACACCGACCTAACTACTGTATCACTCTACAGCATTATGCAGTTACAGAATGCGCTACTGAGATTACACAGCACTCCCAGAGGTGTATTTCTAGGTGGGTGACATCATCAGCCTTGCCAAAGTTGGGTATAGGAATTGTACGAAGTGTGAGTAGTCCAAAAGCATTGTTTTGTCCTCAGGCAGACTTAGACACACACACACACACACACACACACACACACAGTTGGCAAGTCTGGGATTAGAACACCGACCTTACTACTTTATCACACTACAGCATTACGCAGTTACAGAACACACTACCGAGATTACTGGGTCACAGCACTCCCAGAGGTGTATTTCTAGGTGGGTGACATCATCAGCCTTGCTAAAGTTGGGTATAGGAATTGTATGGAGTGTGACTATTCTAAAATCATTGTTCTGTCCTCAGGCAGACGGAGACACACACACACAGTTGGCAAGTCTGGGATTAGAACACCGACCTAACTACTTTATCACACTACAGCATTACGCAGTTGCAGAACACACTACTAAGATTACTGGTTCACAGCACTCCTAGAGGTGTATTTCTAGGTGGGTGACATCATCAGCCTTGCCAAAGTTGGGTATAGGAATTGTACGGAGTGTGAGTAGGCTAAAAGCATTGTTCTGTCCTCAGGCAGATCGAGACACACACACACCAGTGGTGGGATCAGAACACTTGCCTATCTACAGATCACTATTACAGTACTACATAGTTATGAGTCTCGTCACAGAGACTACACATTTCAAGGCTGTCATGACTTTCTAGGAATACAGACATCGACAGGGATGCTGGCAGTTAAGATGTACATACCTGTGAACCTGTATGTTTAAAGTAGGAATCCATCCTGAACTGGAGTATTCCCATCTGTGGAATGGATGACTACTATCACTGTACAGGGTTACAATGGCCATACCCATACACATAGAGGCACATAACCGACACAAGGTGTCAGTGGGCATGCTCACACACTTAGTAGCACAGGGCTGTTTGGAATGCACTATGTTTCCAACTACACAAGGTTATACTGGGCATGCTTATACACTTAGTAGCACAGGGCTGTTTGGGATGCACTCTGATTCTAAACACGGAAGGCCACAGTGGCCATGCTATTACAGTTAGTCATACAGAACACATTGTAATGGACTCTGGTGTTAGTAGTTGTCATTGTTAGCAAGAACGCTGCACTACATATATCTGACACTGGTCATCTACACAACGTCTGCTGCTGTCCGTCACCTTAGATGTACCATTCTATACCAAGCACAATACTACCACTTGCAGTGATATCACGCTAGGAGTGGCAACTGCTTGACCAACACAATGAGCCAATGTCCTGCTGTAATTACGTGGTTGTCCAGTGTTTGTCATTCTGGGATGACATGACTGAAAGAAGACAGGCCTTTGTCACAGATCACATGCATCCATGATTCAAGGGAGTGGGGATAATACCTAGGTTGCATTCGCCCATATAGTGCCATTCCAAGGCAAATGTCCAAAACACAGGATAACACCCTGACACCTAGAGGACAACTGCATTGTATGCTTATGGTAACCAGTGCTAGATGTGTAGCGTTCGTAATCACAGCAGCTCACTGTAGATCCAACAGTGGGGAATACTGACATCTGTGCAGTGAGGAACATCTGGCTGAAGGCTCTGTAGTGCACAATAGCACTACCACCATATACCTCAGAACCAGACATGTGGGCCATAACACAGGTACAGACCAATCCAGGTGGTGGTGTCCCCACATACATAAAAGGCCACTCACATGTACTGACCAGTACTCCCACAAAAGGCATCACAGATGTGTCAGGTGCAGGACACAGTGTCAAAAGCTGCATTCTGGGATGTAACCCTCAGACACCACCATGCCCTAGGACCACCAACACACATTCATACATGTGGTATGACGTATAATAGTACAACACCATGTGACCTTTGACTGGTGGACTGTACCTAGCTCTACATCAACTGTGCAGAGTGCCCATGTACTGACACAGTTGCATCATGTGTTATGCAATGCACTGATACCACTGTTTAACCATGTCAGCTGTACACATACCAGGGTCCCTTGGTTATTTACAGCATTAACAGATGATGGTTGCTGTACACCAATAAACACCCTCATGTTTGGATATGACATACATGTACCTGCCCTGAATATGTACATGCCACACACATACAACATATATGTAAATAAGGAGGCTGTTGTTGTCCTTTCTGCAGACAGGTGGCTACAGCCATTACGCACATGGAAGGTAGGTCCATGGCTGCTGAATGCTAACAGTACATAAGGTGTGATGTCAATGTTGACAAAGGTAACATTCCCTCTGTACTGGTCACCCATGACACCTATCATATCATACAACATTCCATGTGTCATGTATGTCATTACACATGTCCATCAAATGCAATGCCTACAAACATGCCCAAATGACAGGAATGTAGGACCTACACACATGTACATGTAGTGGTGTGCATTCAGATACCATGCGTGTGCAGTTGCTGATGTTTGCAGGTGACGTGTGTCTTAGTACATCATGCAGTTGCACTGCAGCCTCAACATTACCAACTGTATATGGTGATATGCTGAAAGTACAGTAAGCTATGCTTCAGGTATGGACAGATGTGTGGACATAACTAAGTGGTGGGGCATCTTTGCAGATGGATGTTTGCTGAGGACAGCTCACAGTTGTGTCACAACCATTCCTACAATAACCTGTGTAACTGCTAAGCTATGGTTTTGTTAATTGAAGGGGAACACACACAACTTAGCGGTCAGGATGACACCGAAGGTAAATTATGACACCTGTAACAGTTAAGACCTCCCGTGTGCATATATTGTGCATATATCAACACAGTTGCCAAAGGAGGCATCAGTGCACTTTGTAGCACGTGCAATACTGCTGTAAGTCTGTCATACATATCATGAGAAAGGCAGGTGTTTGGTTCACAGTACTGGTATGTGTGGTTGTGCGTGTGTCCATATATGTCATGTATGGTGGGGAATACATCTCAATTGTTACTCACTCTCCTGTACACTGTTGTAGACTTCTGTACAGACTGCAATGTAGAAAGCAGGACATAGGCAGAGGTGTGTATCTCACACGTCAGGTATCTGTATGTGCATGACATAGGTGTATTCAATAGTGAATGCCACGGTGTGTGTATGGCTGTCTAGTCCCTGGAGTGAGGATGTATGTTACCATAGTGAACTGATAAGACACCTCCCCCATCCAGGCAATGCAATCTAGTATCTCTTGACGTCCTCAATCTTGGGCCATTCTGACTACCTGTACATATATAATCTCTGTGGCGTGTTATGTAAGTGCACAATACTGTAATGATGATTTGCACATAGGCAGAGGTCCTCACCTCAACACTAGCAACTGTGTGTGTGTTAATGTGTCAGTGAATCCGTGAGTGTGTGGGTGTGTTACTGTGTCTCTGAATACATGTGTGTGAATACCTGAGTGTGTGGGTGTATTTGTGTGGTCGCATCCTGTCATGGGAATGTGTATTACTGCTTCCCAATGAGGCAACACGCTTTCCACTGGCCTCTACCCTTGTCATCATCTAGACTGCTCTCTTACCTCCCTACTCCATGTAACTGTACCTGTGATGTCACCCAGTATGGATGTCACATCTTTAGCCACAGTAGCTTAATACACAGCTATCATGCTCTTGGATCAGTAGATGCTTGGAACGTGGGACTTTCTAACTGTGATGTGGAAGCTACAAAGTGCATGCTGGTGTTTTCATACATAACTGTGAGTAATCCACATTTACATATGGGACACTAACTGCAAACACTGACATCCACTGGCACATGCAATTAGACCTGAAGGAGGAAGGCAGAACATCAAGACCAACATGCAGTTACTGTTGTTACACATGACACATACTGTTAACAGTACAAAATACATTCTAAACTTGTAGTACATGGTATGTCTGCTGCCTGTCAGCAGTACACAACAATTGTAATCTACAATTATCTTCCTAGTCTGCTCACCCTGTGCATCAGACCATATGAGCATGTCCCTGCACCGATGGTGTGGATGACAGGGATGCGGCACAGGTATCATCATATGCACAGGGTGATAATATTTGCCAGAGGCCTAGGCTGCACCATTGGATGACATCATATGTGTGGGTTAGGGCCTTTGATCTCACTGGGCGTGTGTGGATGTTATGCATGTGTGTGTTGCGGTGCCCTACTTATGTTTCCGGTGTGTGTATGTATGTATGCACACAGTTCTGGCATGTGTCTGGCCTACACAGGGGTCTTATTGACAGCTGCAGACTGTACAGGCCAGGTTTTATAGTTCATGGTGTCCAGCCACGGCCACATGACCTGCGCCTGCCAGGGGTTGCACAGGCACTACCAGGCAGAGGTGCAGATTGGGTACTGTCTGATGAGGCATGTCCACTGGAACTGTGTCCCTGTTGGAACTGTCCAGGGCCACATGCATGTGGCCTGCTTTGTTCTGGTATGGACAGCACAGCACCAGCTGCACTGCTGCTGCTACCGCCACTATGGGAGCGGGCATGTGAGGTAGCACATTCGTGTAGACCTGCAACATGTGATGTAGCTGGCCTATGTCCACGTGCCCGATGCCTCACTCCTACCAGATGTTCCAGCACAGACATCTCACACTCACGGATTGACATGCCATGGTCAAGGACTCCAGCCATGTCACCCAATCGTCTATCCAAATCTTAAGCAAGATGATGGTGAGCATTTGCCATTGCCTGGATGTTGTTGGTTAAAGAACGGACAGCAGCCCTCTGAAGCCTCTGACCTTCTCTGTTGTGCCGATGTTCTTCGTGTTTCACTGTTGCAGTCATTACATTTGGGTAATCTGCTGGCAGGTTGCCCTCAGTCAGCCTGAATTCCAATGTCTTGGGTCTTGCGTCAATTGCTGTCTCCTCTTCCATGACGTCAGGTCATCAAGGGTATAAAACAAGCAGCCGACTCCATTTTCTTTAGTCTTTCTTGCCGCGCAGTGCCTGAAGCAGAAGCATTTCACAAGTGCCGGTCAGCCGACTCCTGAAATATTCGAATTTGAGTTTCAGAACCGAAGTCTTCACTAAAGCTAAGTACCCTGTTGGGGAAACTTTTTTCTTGCTCCATACCGATGTCAGAAAAAGTTAATAATTGTATTACTTGTGGGAAGCAAATACCTCATAAGGATTTCCATTTATACTGTATTCCTTGCCTAGGCCCTGATCACAACGTGCCTGGCTGTCGGTTTTGTGCTAGATTTAACCAACGCACTATTAAGTGTGGGTATATTTTTGCCTCAAAGTATTTTGGAAACAGATTTAACTACCCAGAAATGTCGTTGGATAGCAATCTGACTACCGGAGTACATAAAAAATGCAAAGAAAAAGACAGAGAGAGACAGTCAAGGTCCAAAACCGATGACGAAGCTTCTCCTAAGCCAGTCGCTGTTTTGCCGGTACTCAGTGAGGGCCTTCGCAGCCCCTGATACTCGCTACTTTCAAGTTCCAGGTCCCTACCGACACCCATTTGGAGTCTGGTATGCCGCAAGATACTCAAATTATTGGACACATGGATGTATCTCCCTTGGATGGGTCCGGAGCTGCTGAGCAGGCACCGGCTTCTGAGGGTGTTTTCAGGCCTCAACATCTTTATATCAAACCGGCGACAGCTGCAAAACCAAAGACAAAAGCAACTTCTAAACCTAAAAAAATGATGCATAAGCCACGTGCACAGGCCTCTATGCATAAAAAACAGATGATCAAAATGTCCGAAGACCTTATTACCTTGATCAGGGGTTCCCATCCCCCTCCAGATAAGAGGCCTAGGCAAGACACTGATTATGAATCTTCAGATCAGGTTTCTATTTCTTCTGATTCCTCTTCTGATCAGGAATTATGTATACCTCCCTGTGAGGTTTCTGATGCAGAGGAGTCTATACCATCTGCATCACCTCCTGAGGATTATTCATTTGGAGAAACCTTGCATACTTTGAGGGAGCATTTTTACTGGGAGAGTGAAGATTTCTCTGAATCAAAAAAGAGGCTCCGGGATTTCCTTCTTTTCTCTCAGCACAGGCCTTTAGCCATACCCCCTGTTTTAGACATTGTGGATGATGTGTTTTCAGATTCAAGCTTGACCCCTGACTCCTTACCTCCATCTCGCAGCAAGCCTGACAGATATTACAGGGTCCCTGACTCAGTCAAATTTTTATTTAGAAACCTTGCTGCTGATCCTGAAACTATTTCACAGGGTCCAAAGGGAGTTAAGGCCTCAACAGCAAAAAAATCCTACCCCCTCTGACAGAGATTCAAGGGCACTGGATAGATGGGGAAAAAAGGTTTATACATCTGCAACCTTGGCAATTAGGGCCTTCAACTACCAGTTTCATATGCTCAAGTATCAACATGTTATGGGATTGCTGAAACAGAAAATTATGTTGATTTCTGAATGTGCAGAAAATAAAGAATTGCAGGAATTATTGCATGCAGCTGAACAGGTTGGAAAGCATACTTTGCAATGTGGTTTTGATTTCTTAGAGGCCTCCTGCAGGGCTGCAGTTACTGGATCTGTGATTAGGAGGCATGCCTGGCTAAAGGAACATTTGCCTGATCATGTTAAAGCTAAATTACTAGATGCACCTTTACAGCATGATACTCTGGTATTAAGGCAGAAGAGGTTTTAAAGAAAATGGAAGACAAAGCTAAGTCTATGCAAACTGTAAAAGACTTCTTACAAGTGCAGCCACCAAGATTCAGTAGACACTGGCCTACAAAAAATGAGTCCTTTCCTGCATCAGACAGAGCTCAAAGGGGCAAATCCAGATGCCCTGAGGGTTCCAGATACCAGGTTCAAGATTCATACAGGTCAAAGCAATGGGGCGCTTCTACCTCCAGATCTGGAGGAGATAAAGTGCAAACCTACAGAAAACAGTCCCAATTACTTCCCTCTGCCTTCACCAAGCACTTATCTTTTGGCAGCACCCTTAGGGGGAAAATTAGCACTTTTTGCTCAAAATTGGCAGTTAATAACCCAGGACAAGTGAGTGCTAAACATAGTATCACAGAGATACATATTCCATTTCCATACTCTGCCAATGGCAAACAGTTGGCCAGATCTGCCACAAAATCAATGGGCAGAGGCACAGAAACAGGTTTGCATCCCTCATGGATATGGGGACCATTCAGCTAGTACCAGAACAGGAAAAAGGACAAGGTTTTTACTCAAGACTGTTCTTGGTACCCAGAAAGGACAAGGCCTGGTGGCCAATACTGGACTTATCGATTTTGAGCACGTACCTGGACATTCCAAAATTCAAAATGCTGACTTTGCAGCTGCTTCTGCCCATGCTGGGCAAGAATGCTTGGCTGGTGACATTAGACCTAAAAGAGGCATACCTGCATATCCCAATAAGGCAATCATGCAGAAGATACCTCAGATTCAAGCCTGGCTTAATGCATTACCAATTCTCTGCACTGCCCTTTGGCTTATCTACTGCGCCCAGGGTCTTTACAAAGTGCCTGGCACCAGTAATTGCATTTTGCAGACAAAGAAGTATTCAAATATATCCTTACTTGGACGACTGTCTCATTCAAGCAGAGAACAAGGACATTCTTCTTCAACACCTGGCATTTGTGAAAAGGCTTCTAACATGCCTAGGGTACACAATAAACGAAAAGAAATCACAACTGGTACCCTCTCAAAAGATAACATTCCTGGGTGCAAGCTTGAATACAACTGCCCAGATGGCTTACCTCATGCCAGACAAGCAAAGGCAACTGACTACTTACTTCAAACTGATGTCAACAAAAACCCAGTTATCTGCAAGACAAATTCTGCAGGCTTTGGGCTTCATGGCATCCTGCATCCTACTGATTCCATATGCAAGACTGCATATGAGGAAACTTCAATGGTGCCTAAAAAGTTTATGGAGTCAACATTGTCACAATCTGGAAACAATGATTCCTCTCATTCCCTGCCTACAACAGGAGTTTCTATGGTGGGCAAAGGCATGTCACCAAAACATGGGACCGGCCTTCACTCTACCACCTGCCAGCCAAACCTTAACAACAGACACATCAGATTATGCTTGGGGGGCCCAGATGGCAGGAAGATGCATTCAGGGCATATGGGCCCCAAAACAAATGCATCTACATATCAACCAGAAAGAGATGCTAGCTGTTCAAAATGCCCTGACAGCCTTCAAAGACTTACTTCATCCAGAACAACTACTGATAAAGACGGACAACACTACGGACATGTGGTATATAAACAAGCAGGGGGGAATGCACTCATACCCCCTTTGCAGATTAGCCATGGCACTGTGGAACACAGCTTTGACTTACCAAATACATCTTCAAGCTCAATTCCTGCCAGGAAACAAAATACTCTGGCAGATGATTTAAGCATAAACCTTATGGACCCACATGAGTGGAAACTAGATCCACAAGTCTTCAGCATGATAACAAAGAAATGGGGGAGCCCAGACATAGATCTATTTGCCTCCCCTCAAAATTATCAATTGGAAAGATTCTGCACAAGGACTTATCACAGACAAGCATGGAAAGTGGACGCCCTATCCTTCAGTTGGAAAAACCTATCAGTTTACGCCTTTCCTCTACTGCCTCTTCTTCCCAAGGTCCTCCTAAAAGTCAGACAAGAGAAACCAAAGATGATACTAATTGCCCCGGACTGGCCCCACCAATACTGGTACCCAATCCTAAGAAACTTGTCTCAATACCCAGCTTGGACCTTACCTCAAAGACCTCATCTACTGTCCCAGCAAAACAATCAGATCCTGCACAATCATCTCCAGACACTGAACCTGGCAGCATGGCTGATCATGTAGTTATACAAACAACACCTCTCAGTAAAGCTGTGATGGATGTCATTTTGGAAGCCAGAAGGCCTAGTACTAGAAAATCTTATGCTGATAAATGGAAGAGATTCTGTGCTTGGAATCAAGCACAAGGAACTGATACAGCAGAACCAAATATTCCTCAGATATTACAATACTTAACTGAGATGATTGACAAAGGCCTATCTTTCTCATCAATTAAAATCCATGCCTCTGCCATTTCAGCTCATTGCAATACAGAGCCACCAATCTTTTCTCATCCTTTACTAAAGCAGTATCTTAGAGGAGCCAGAAATATAAGGCTTCCTAGAAGATCACCAATACCTGCATGGGACCTCAATTATGTGTTGGAAAAGCTCACCCTGCCTCCCTTTGAACCAGCTGCTACTGCTAATATAAAGTTCTTATCGTGAAAAACAGCTCTGCTACTAACAATTACTTCAGCAAGAAGAGTTTCAGAGCTACAGGCCCTCATGGCTGTGGAGCCTTTTATCATATTTTACCCAGACAGGGTGTCTCTGAGGACAAATCCAACATTTATGCCTAAGGTGGTTTCCAGTGTGGCTCTTAACCAAACTATTCATCTGCCAACCTTTTATCCAAATCCGCAGAACAAGGGGGAGAGAATTCTGCATTCCTTGGATGTACACAGACAGCTAAGATTCTACTTGAGCAGGACTAAAGCTCTAAGAAAAACTGAGCAATTACTAGTGACATATGCTGCAGGATCAGAAGGAAAGGCTATTTCAAATCAGACTATTTCAAAGTGGCTAAGCCACTGCATTTGTTTCCGCTACTTACACCATGGTAAACCTGTGCCCAAGGGCATTAGGTCTCATTCCACCAGAGCTGCAGCTACTTCAGCAGCCTTTCTCAGAGGAGTACCAACCAAAGACATTCTAGAGGCTGCTACTTGGAGTTCTGTTCACACCTTTACAAAGCATTATCATTTGCCTCTCTAAGTCCAGGGCAGGCTTTGCCACTGCAGTTCTGCAGGGCCTTATAGCCACACCTAATGCTGTTTAGCTCCAGCCTCCCAACCATAGCTTTGGGATTCTACCCAAATGTAATAACTGCAACAGTGAAACACGAAGAGCATAGTACAGTTGTGTACACTTACCATAAATGTAGATGTTCGAGTGTATTCACTGTTGCAGTCCAGGTTACCCGCCCGCCATCCCCCTTTACTTTCTGGAGTTTAGCTTTCCTTCTCCATCTTCTACAACCTATGTGGTGTATTTACTTGTAGACAAAGGTAAAGTTTATATTGATGCATGTATATTTATATATATTTTTGCTACCTTTTTGGGGGCACCTGACATCTGGGGCAAGAAAAACTAAAGAAAATGTTCGAGGATCCTAAGCTTCACCTTCCTGGTTGTTTGTCCTATATACCATTTCTGTTGCACACATCCACATCCTATAATATACACTACCCCTGTGGAATTGCAATCGTAGTATTCAAGGGCCCTATATGTGACATCATTGATTTTAATGCCATCCAAATTTTTTACCCGACTGCAAATCTTGCATTTTCCACATCTAAATGTTCCCTTTCTACTATTTTTTCTGGATGTGCTGTTCTTTCTGAAACTCAAAATTTCCTTCAAATTGGAATATCTACTGTAAGAAAAGGTGACTCTTGATGGAAAAAGTTTCCCTAATCTATCATCTTGACTGATGATGGGCCAAAATCTCAGCACTGCCTCCCTTAATGCCTCTGAGAATTGTGAATATCTAGTTACAAAAAACATATTACCACCAGACCTGATATCCCCAGAATCACAAAAACAGGAACCCACATCTTCATTTCTAACTTGCCAAGACCTGCTCCTCTTATCCAACTGTTGACCCAATCCTAACTCACTTTCTACCTTTTTTCTAGCCATTTTAATACTAGCTTGGGAATATCCCCTCCCTCTCATTTTTTCTTCAACCTTATTAAATTCACTGGAAATCATGTAACTCTCTGAAGTGTGCAAACCTATACGTTTGAATTCACCCAATGGTAGAGACTTAAGCAGAGAATCACTGTGCATGCTGGATGCATGCAAAAAATTCTCTGCTGCTGTCTTTTTGTGGAATGGTTTGTATTGTATCTTATTATCAGTACTCAGATAAATTTCCACATCCAAGTATTGAATACTTTTTCCACCGATGGAATATGTGAAGTCTAACCCCCAAGAATTTTCCTTAATCTCTGAAACAAAATTCCCAAAATCCTCGGAATTGCCCTTACACAAAAACAACAAATCATCAATAAATCCTCGAACATTTAGGTGATATAAAACACAAAAGATTGGAAAGTCCGGTAGGGAAACATTTTTGTGAGGTACATGGGGGGGTTCCAGAGGGATTTGTATTTTGTGTGTTGGGCAGACCTAATACACTTGGTAATGAGGATGTGTTTCGTGAAAGATTGCTACAAATGGAATCCAGGTTTATTCTCAACTATAAAACCTTGTTTCCTAATGGGTTAAATATGGAAATTTAAATTTAAACTCATTTTTTCCACATATTTCTCAGAGAGCATAGATGTTTATTGAAAAATAATTAATATAGTTTAAATATTTATAAGTGGGATGATTCATAGTAGTGTTTTTTGTATAAATGTTTATTTAAAATATTAAAGCTATGTATGTAAAGATATTTTCACAAATGTATTTATATGAAGTTAAAAACTATTTGTTCTTAGTTAAAAGACATTGTTCTTAGATGCAGGTTATATGGTTGCATTAACAATGAAGGCAATTAAAACAGGGCAAAGGGGATGGTGCACTAATAATTCAATTAAGCATGATATAAAAAGGGTGGTGTTTGACTTAGTAAAATGTATTCCAGGAGAAGGCCGAGGTACCAGAATTAAAAGAACTTTTCAAACCTACAGTGATTGTGTTCCTGTTTTGTATATCTAGTGATTTTGGTGCTTTGAAGGAGTGGAGGTGTTGTGTTTTCATAATGCTGCTCAATGCCAGAAGTCTCACTCTCAAGATGCACGCACTCGAGGCCCTTCTCAATATGGAGAACATCGATGTCTGTGCTGTGACAGAAACCTGGTTCAAGGCTCCTGAGAGCACCCCAGCACTAACAGGTTTCACCTCATATCATGCGTTCCGGCCCCAAAATCCGGACAACACCAAGAAAGGAGGGGGGGTGTCCATATTCATAAAGGACACCCACACCTCAAGGTTGGTGGCAATGCATGATGCATCGGAGACCATCCAGGTGCAATTAACCATAGGCAAGACTGCTCTGCAATTTGTAGCATGTTACAGGCCACCCTCTCAAACTCAGGAACCTCACATGGCCTTCCTGAAAACATTGGAGGATAAATGTATCTCCAAACACCATCATACTAGGTGACTTCAACTACCCTAATATAGACTGGGAACACTACTCAAGCCAACACTCTAACCCAAAGATTCCTGGAGTTCATAAACTCAAATGCCATGGAACAACTAGTCACCATCCCCACAAGAGGAGAAAACATACTTGATCTCATCATCACGAACATGGGATCAAAATGTTCAACACCGCAAGTATACCCCTCACTGGTGTGATCAGATCATAAACTAATCTCGCTGGAGGTCCTCATCCCGCCCCCACCTGTATCAAAAAGACCACAGTGAAAAACTTCTCAAAAGCCGATTTCACACTTCTAAAACTAGTGTGGTCTCCTTTAAGGCCCCTGAGCCAGTGGTAAACATTACTCAAACTGCTGAATCACTTACAAATGCCTTCTACCAGCACCTACAGGACTGCATGGATCAGGCAATCCCAAACAAAACTAAGACTCTCTGTACCAAAGGCAAGCGTCCAGTCTGGTGGACCCCAGCCATAAACAAGCTCTACAACAAAAGGAGGAAGCTACTACAAGATAGAGCAAAATCCTTGAAAGGTAAGACACCTTTGATCATTATAAGTAAAAAAACTAAGAGCTCTCATAAAATCATCCAAGGCAAATTTTGAGAGAAAAATCGCCAAGGACTCTAAAGACAATCATAAGGCCTTCTTTAGCTATGTTAGAAACCTAGGAGGAAACTCCCAGATATGCTCAGAATTAGTTCAAAATGATGTGAAAATTACTGAACCTACACACATTGCTAACATACTGGCTGACAGGTTCAGTGCAAACTTCTCCCCCCCTCCCCCCCAAAAGGAGAGATATCTATTCCAGAGGATTGTAGCCCCCAAACATCTCCAACGCCCAGGTGAGAACTGCCCACACTCAGGGAAAACACACAGCATCCATGGGACCGGATGGTGTCCCCAGCTGTGTGCTTCATGAACTCAACGAGGAATTAAACCCACAGTTAGGACAGCTGTTTAATCTTAGCCTCACCTCAGGATACACCCAAGGAGTGGCACGGTGACTGTGGTCCCACTTCATAAGGCGGTGCCTCCACAGACCCTGGAAATTACCGCCCCATTAGCTTGACAAGCCTTATCTGCAAAGCCATGGAGAGGATCATAATGGAACTCATAAATAAAGACATAGGGAACTTGCAGACTTTGGATCCAACCCAGTTTGGCTTTGTCAAAGGCAGATCCTGCCTCTTAAACTTGGTTGACTTTTTGAGACAGTCACCAAGGCCATTGATGAGGAAAGGCAGTCCATACAGCCTACCTCGACCTGGCAAAGGCCTTGACACAATACCCCACTCAGGTATCATCGAAAAACTCATCAGCTTGAATGTAAACCCATACATCACAAGATGGGTTGCAAACTGGCTAAGTGACAGAACCCACAGGGTCAGAGTTGCTGGAGCCATGTCAGACTCAAAGCCTGTCACAAGTGGTGTCCCACAGGGCTCAGTCCTGGGTCCACTCTTGTTCGGCATCTACTTTTCTGAAGTACAAGCAAACACAGGAGGGTTATGGCTGACAAAGTTTGCAGATGACTGCAAACTGGGCGCTATAGTCGAAAACACATCTGACACAGATATCCTCCAGAAGGGCCTCACAGAAATGGATAACTGGTGCTAGAGCCATGGTCTGAAGTTAAACGCCAAAAAATGCATAGTCATACCCTTCGGGAAAAACAAGGTTACCCCTAGCTACCATATAGGTGGCAATCCACTGAGCACAGAAAAAGTCATCAGGGATCTGGGGACCCAAGTTGACAGTAGCCTTTCGTTTGACACTCATGTTGCTAAAGTAGTTAGGAAAACCTTGTATATCGCCCACCTGATCATGAAGGGATTCACATCTAGATCAAGGGAGGTCATCGTCCCCCTGTACTCATCACTCATTAGAGCTATGATTGAGTACAATGCACCGTTGGGAATGAATCTGACCAGACACCTGCTGGAGCTAGAAAGGCGCCAAAAGTTCCTCACCAAAAGGATAAAGGGTCTCAAAATATGTCTTATGCTGCCCGACTGAAAGAACTCCAGCTCTATTCAGTCTCATACCGCTTGCTCAGAGGTGACCTGTGCCTGACATATAAGGCCATGTCCAACCCAGATTTGATGAATATGCTTCACCTCAAAAAATCTAGATCCCTCAGAACCACAAGGGCGGGAGACTTAAACCTTGACACGGTTATAAATAGAACGTGCTGGAGGGACAGATTCATCACCCAGAGACTCCCTATGCTGTGGAACAAAATCCCGGTACATGTGAGGCAGAGCACCTCGCTGGCCTTGTTCAAGAGGAATCTTGACCAATGGATGGGAGATCGCAGATATACCCCAGGGATTACATCAGTGTCACTGCTTGACAGAGGCACAGAAAAATGATAGGCATAGTTTTTATTCAAACTAAAGGGGTGGCGAAAGCCACATAACTATGGGCTAGGCTTATAAATGCCCTAGGGCAGATAGCCTAGTATGAACATATGAACCTATGAACTAACATCAGATGGACCGCAGGAGGGGGAACGCACCTACATCAACACCTGTGAGGGGCAGACAAGAACTGTACATTACAATCTATACAATAGACACACAGACACACGCTATGGCACCCAACATGCATGTGATATGACAGAAGGCATGCAACATGCATATGATACGGCAGATGGCATGCAGCTCAGACAATATTAGTGGTAGTTATCATACATCCCTGGGTGGCACAGAACAGCATGCATGTATCATAGCAGAAGGCATGCACATTACACAATTATAGTAGTAGTTAACATACATCCCTGTGTTACACCATGTAGACCAGCACAGGTTAACAGTACACCTGCCTGATGTGTGGTATATGACCTTGACAATCACATGTAGTATGACGTGATCTGCTGATGTGTGCAATGACATGCATATATGTTTAACACAATGGTGTCCTGTCAGATATACAGTGGAGTAATGGTGTCCCAATGCAGGGATGTGTTATACTAACATGGACCTCCTGCTGACGCAGTGTTGTCTGTCTACCTTACAGATATACTGCACATTTAGCTGATGTGCATGGCCATTGCAGGGAATCATGTGGCTTCTCTATTGCCATACAGTGTGAGTTAGACACAGTTCATAGCCATGACTGTGTTCAGATACAATACATTTATACTGTGGAATGTGACCCACGTCACTGAGGTGTATACACACTAAACCATAATGTGGAATGTGTGACTCAGGTCACTGAAGGGTATGCGGATGACACCCCTGCACATCTACAACCATATTGCTGCTGCCTGGCAACTATGGCCAGACATGGCAAACTCATCGGTACATCATGTCCCACATGACATCTGTGTACCACACACACACACACACACATGAGGAGCAAGGATGACAGTGATGTCTGATACCAGCAAGGGAAATGTACTGTATCTGTGGCCTGATGTGGTTGTCTGTGTATGTATGTGGATACAGTACAGGTGACTACTGTCATGTCGTGACACACTCAAGATGTTCACATCTTATGTGGTGGATTGATGTAACGCCTACACAAGATGTGCACAGGCCTGTAGTATGTCTAGTGTTCCACATCTGCAATATAACCGTTACACAAAGGCCATAGTTGGATCATGTGTAGCCAATGTACAACAGGGTGTACACACATGCACATCACTTCTACTGTGTGTGTTGCTTCATGTCTCTGGCCATCCTCCATGGCCATGTGTGAACATGTGTTGGCCAAATGGTTGTGACGGGCATCTATTTTATATGTCTGTGTTGTCCCATATGATATACACCCATAGGTATATGCTGCACTGAAAACAGGGTTATGCAGGCAAAGGGTGGTATGTTTGGGATGTGGGATATATTTTTCAGGATAGTTAAGCAGTGTTGCAGCCAGCCCACTAAATGTCATGGACATGTCAGATAGCACATAACATTGTGTGACATTCATAGCAGGGGTATAATCCGCACTGGTGAATCCTGTGGGCTGGCCATACTTCAGCTCACTGTGTAGTAATGTTTTTATTCCCCACATGTGTAGTTCTGATCTGTAGTACATGTCCCTACAGTGAACAACACCTCCACCATTGTATGCACAGCTGTCCACACATCTGGCAGTGACAATTTGTGAGGTTTCATGTCGGTGTTTCACATAGTTTGCAATTATTGCACATGGGTAGCCATTGTGATGCATTGCAGGTCCAACCTGTATATTGTGACAGGACTATACATTATGTGTACATGTGGTAAATGGCCACATGGCAAATAGATCTATGCATTAACATGACTGATAAATAATAACAGTCTCACCTGCAACAGGCTGCTGTCTCAGCGGAACACCAGAGGTACCTAAATAGGAGTGACACAGCAGTATGATCATTATCTATGCCTGTATGATAGCTACAGGGTGCAGTGTGCATGTTAACACATACGCCAGTACAATAGACTGTACTATGGAGTATGCACATGTGTGCATACACAGAGTAGCATACTATAGTATGCGGCATGTGTGTATACATGCCTTGCATATGATGTTACATTACATATTGTACAGTGACACATGTAACTATATGAAATATAGTTATATGTGCAGTAGTGACTTACCAGGCAACTGCAGGCTCGGTGGTTGAGAGACCCCCACTTCCACGATATCAGCTAAGGCTTGTGGATGTTGTTCTGCAGGTGTCCCCAGGTTGGCCAGTAGCTCCTCGGTACATGTGAGTGGGGGCTGGGTTGGTGGCCCACCACCTGTTGCACCTTGTTCCCTGGCGATTGCATTCGCATGCTGTTTCGCCCGTCTAATTAGGTCTGTACAGTGTCTGCGCACCTGCTGATATGTGCGGTTGTGGCCACCCACATCATTAACCCCCCTGCGAAGTTCCTGCCACAGGGCATCCTGCTGCTGTGCATCCTGTGGCACATGGCTGAACAGTGAATGATGATTATCAAGTAGGTATGGGATGAGAACATCATCCTCCAAGCGGGTATAAGATGGCAGCCTTGCACACGGCATACATGGAATACATAATGATGGAGACAGGTCGCAGTAACTCACAGAGACGTACAGAGGTACAGCTGAACATACATGTGTATCACATTTTGTTACAATTAAATAGTTGTCTTTGCAAATCTACATCACTGACACCACTGACATGTTTGTGTCACACACATTTGACACTCAATGGTAATTGGATATTATCGCCATATATGTGTGTGTCACCTGATGACATTGCTCATACTCCATGTGGATGCTGTCTTGATATGGGCATGTCTGTTTGCCTGTACTGGTGTTCTTACCTATCAGCACATGCTTGGATGTGTTCACATTAATGCAGTCAACCTTGATGCTGTGTATATGTCACATATAAAGACTTACACTGCCTTAACGGACATGACCTGTGACCCTGCAGACTTGCTCACGGAAGGTTTTACATGTATGTGTTTTGCCATATACATCTACATGGAACTGTACAGCAGTTCAACATCCTGCCATGTGTCACCTGTGTTGCACATGTGATACACATGGGACACTGGCTAGTCTGATGGTATTTGCAGGATTGGATATCAACTATAGCATGTACTGTCAAAGTCAACTAGTAGGTTATATGCCCTGGGCCATGTATGAGCCTAGGATGAAAGGTTACCTAGCTGTAGCCGATAGGCGGGTTTCTGGGGCCAGGTCAATCAGTGCCACATAACTGATCCACAGGGTTAATGACATATTTTCCATGCGGTCATCACACCATGTCTGAAAGAGGGGCAATGTGCAGCTTTGCTGGACAGGGATGCATAGTATGCCAGGAGTATGTAAAGTGTATGGGACAAGGATCTGTCCAGCATGTGGTGATCCTTGTACTAGGAAAGTAGATGTCCATGAAGTATGTGTTTGAGATCAGGATGTGTAAGTGTAGCATGTCCAACATCACTGGGTTGGACATGGCTTTATTCAGGGTAGGCATCATGCTACATACTGGAGATGGGGATTGGGAAGGCTGGTGTAGGCCATCTGAACATGGCCAATACCCCTTAAAGGAAATATGCGATCTGATATGGGTCACTTGAGTGTTGAGTATGGCTGAACAATGATCTCTATATTCATGGATGGCACCCTGTCATGATTAGGGTTGCCACTTAAGACTACCTGAAAGGTGTGGTGACATAACTATCACAGGAAAGACAACTGTCCAGCTGCATCCCTTACACACAGTGTCTATTATGTTGACAGCTGCCTAGGTGGTAGTTCATGGGTACAGGGTTATTAACATAGGGGTGACAGTGCAATATGTAGCTGTCAGATTGTGGCTATATGTCACACACCTCACCCACAAAGCCCCTTCTGTATATTGACCGCAACACTCATTGAGTCAGCTATTGCTCCTAGGTCATAGTCATTCGCATACTTCAATAGGCAGATGCCTTCTGTGTTAGTCTGTGTGGTATAGACTACAATGAGGGGGAGTACAATGCATTAACCCTGTCTTACTGTAGCTGGCACTGGTGTGATGTGCATGTATTATTCAGACACCTTCTGTAGTGTTGGTTCTGCCAGCAGTCCAGTTGCAAAACACTCCTGTGGCATAGGAATGTACATCTAGTATACTGAGTGTAGCTGGAACACAGTATGGGTGATGGTGTCCTATGACCTGGCAAGGTTATGATATGCTGTGTGAAATCAACATTACTGTCATCTACATCTGTACTGCTGACATCAAATAAGTTGATCAAGGTTCATGGCCTTTCAGACCAGACTCAGCAGAGTAGTAATGCAGTAATTCCCATTATCAGTGGTGTATCCCCCTTTGTGGGTTGTGATAACTGTTGCTGCGCACCATTCAGTGTGTACACTGCCTTACGTGAAGCTATGATTTTACATGATGTTTATGTTGAGAGCAAATTGTTTTGACATATGTATATGATACAACCTGGGATGTGGACAGGTCCCATGCAGCCTGAGTGCAGCTTGTACCTGCATAGTTGTGGTTACAGGGGCTCTGTAGTGTACATGGATATATGAATGTGTACCTGTTGGGGGGGCAGTGTGTTTATGTTAGCCAAGACCCTATTTGGATGAACAGGTGCTATTTCTGTAGGTGCAGTGCTTCTCGTGCCATAATGCTGTGAAGCACAGCAGGTCTTGTTGTTGCCATTATGTTTCATGACACAGCTATGGAATCCTCTGTGGTTGGCCTCATTATATGTGGATGATTAGTTTCACAGTAGCTTTGTGTGGCATTATATGGTGTATCTGCATTTTACAGAGGCTGACCATGGGTCATCTTCCACTCGTGTGTTGACTCTTGCAACAGTTACTACCTTCTGTGGTACAGTTTAAGGCAGTGTACCACTGGTTTGCCTTCATGTTTGTGTTTGGTTGAATCCTGTTTCAATTCACATATGTGAGTGCTTAAAGTGCATTTGTGTAGGACTCAGCATTTGCACATGCATTGTACATCTGCATGGGTGCCATGACAGTCACCACTTCGCTCTTAAGGAGCATACAATTGGCTTTGAAGACTGACCATGTGTGGCATACTGTTAGCCCTGTTTGTGTGACTATGGTGATCCAGGTCATTGCTGTTGCTGACATCCAACATGCATTGAGTACAGGTGTTGGTACATGATGAGCCTTCCCAGTTCATAATGGGATAGCTGAGTGGCCATGATTATGGTTTCCTGTCTCAAAACTGGTATTCCCCATTACAGCACAATGACAGTTGGGAATTCTGAGGCATGGTGGATGATCTGTCACAAGGTGCATTTTGGATTTAACTTTGGCACAAAGGTAGTTACTCAGCATAATGCATCTTATGTTGTGCAAGTGCAACTAGCGTGGAGGTGTACATATCCCTCAGGAAGGTGGACACACCTGTGGGCAATGTGTTCCAATAAAGGGTGATGGCCATGAGGTGAGGTATGTGTTATAACATGGTCATGCAGGGGTGCTCTCCAGAGCATTGAACCATAACTATCACTGCACAGATATGTTCCCCATGTTTCAAATTGCTGTAAGTGAGTCCATATTGAGTACCTGATTTGTATCATTGAGTATCAAGACCCACAGTTTATTTCTTGGCTGTCCCTGTTGCACCAGTGGACTTTCACTTGAACTTGGCATGATGAGGGCACTATAGGGGAAGCACAGGCCATTGCCAGTATCCAGATTCTCAGGGGTGACAGGTGCAGGCCCTGTCTGGCAAAGCATCATGGTCTGTCAACCATGTTATCCCAGGCAGAGAGATGCTGGATACTCTTTGAATTACACCAGTACATTACATGATTGTGGAATACAATCCTTGTCCCTGTACTGCATCATTCTGGCCAATGGCAGAATGCTACCCAGGACTTGGGCATACCTGCATGGGCTACAAGACCTGACGGTTCCTACATGTGTTTCCATGCAGTCAAGGCTACTGCATCACAAGTCCTGCACAACAACATAGAATATGCCGGAGACATGTGTATAGTTCCAACGGTGGTCTGTGTGTATGGGTATGTGGCTAATCATGGGAGACAGGTAGTTGGCAGTATGTTTGCCTTCATATAGCTTGGTGTGTAACATAGTGCTAGAGTTTGCATTCACAAATGCGTACTGTTGGCCATGTTTCTGGCCACGTGTTCTGAGGAGTGACACAGTTATGCAAACTATGTCATACAGTCTTTGTATCCTGTTCTCTGTCTATTCCAACCTGGGAGGCCTCTTGCTTGGCCAGAAACTTAGAGGCCTCTGTGGATGTGTGTGAATTCTTGTGGCATGTGTGTGTGTCCTAACTGTGTTCTGGTAAGGGTATGTGTTGGTTGTGGTGATGGGATGCATGTGTTAACCTACACCTCTTGACTCTCTAGTCCATTCATGGGTGTAGAATGGATTGCCTCCAAGCTCACCCCTGTAGCTGCATCCCAGACAGTGTGTGGGGTGTTGTGTTAGGCGGGTTTGGCAGTGTACATGTCTTAGAGATTGCATTCCCCCAGCATGGCCACATACACAAAGCTAACATTAGTAAACACCAGTAGCTGACTAGTGGGCATGCCTTTATGAGCATTCAGTACTAAGTGTACCATGTACTGTATTTAGTTTACTTGCTGCTTATGCATATGTTTTAGACAGTGATGCTGACAAGTACATATTTCTGTTATGGATGTGGCAACACTAGCGATTACAGGAACATGGTAGCTACCTTTAGTAGCAGTCCCCCTATGAGGGCCACTTCACATCCTGATAGTTGAGTACAGATGATACACATGTCAACAGGGCTGTATCATTGTCTGGGTATATGCTCACATACCCACCAGAATCATGAGCTATGTTGGCCACAGACACCCACTCCCCACACAGAGTCAAATATCAATATACTTTGCTGCCAATATCAACATGATCAGATACTGTAAGCCATCACCTATGAAGCAGCTATTACACATAGGCAGTGGTTTCCTACATCTTACACTCCTACAGCAGATGTCACACTAGAGTTAAAGATGATATGCACCCTGTTTAATTACCAAGCAGCTGTTAGTCTGCCAATGAGAGGTTAGGCTACACAAACCTAAACGTTCAACCAGTGTGTCTCCACTGTCAATAACCACTCTATATAGGTGTGCACATAGCCATTTGGCACAGCCCTGTAACAAGGGTCAGTACACATTTGCAGAACATACATGTACACATGCACAGCTGTCATTGCTTGCAAACAATACTAGAGAGGTAGATATTAGGCAATGTGGACCTTTATGCAAGGCTCAAAAGACAAACCTACCACCGTATATAGCACAAGTAACCATAAACTGAGGGTAATGCACCTCACATTGCATGCACTCGAGGCACTCCTCTGTATGGAGAACATTGATATCTGTGCAGTAACAGGAACCTGGTTTAAGGCTCCAGAGAGCACCACAGCACTACCAGGCTATAACTCATACCACACCTTTCGGCCACAGAACCCGGACCGAAACACAAATGGTGGGGGTGTATCCATATTCATCAAGGATACTCACAGCTCCAGGTTAGTGGCGCAGCACAATGCATCACAGATCATCCAAATGCAATTAGCAATGGTCAAAACTGCATTCCAAATTGTAGCTTCCTACAGATCGCCCACCATGACCCAGGTCCCACAATCTGCATTTCCGGAGACACTGGGACATATGAAGGTCCCACCAAACACCCTAATACTGGGTGATTTCAACTACCCAAACATTAACTGGGAGAACTACTCGAGTACTAACTCCCTTGCCCAGCGCTTCCATGAATGTATACACTCAAACATCCTGCATCAACTGGTCAACACCCCCACCAGAGGGAACAACATATTGGACCTGGTCATCACCAACATGGGCGACCAGTGTTCCACACCTGACGTCAACCCCTCACTGGTTAGATTAGACCATGGGCTAATAACTCTGGATATTCACATTCTGCCCACAGCCCCAAACAAGGAAACAAAGGTGAAATACTTTTCCAAAGCAAACTTCACATTGCTTAAGACCGAGGTTAAAAGGTTCACAGCCCCCACGACAATGTTTAAATGCGAAGCTTGCAATTATTGTAAATACTTGGCGACAATTAATTCATTTGTAATTAACCATGTGCATTATAAAATTAAATCTAAGTTTAATTGTCAATCTAAAAATATAGTTTATCTTGCAAGCTGTAAATTGTGATGTTCTTCGTTCCACATTGCTGCAGTCCTAACTATTGGGGTAGTCCGCTGTCCAGTCGGCCCGAATACCAGAGTATATGGCTGACGTCGGTCAGGGCGCATTAGACTGACGTCAGTACGTCAGGGTACTAATGCGCATGACCGGCCATATCCTCAGTCTTTTTGCCGCATGGTCCGATGCAGAAGCAGTTTTGAAGTGCAGGTTGGCTCTGAAATTTTCTGAAGTTGGAGTTTCAGACCGAATCAGAGTTGGCTAAGTACCCGTTAGAACATTTTGTTTTTCTTGCCTCAGTATTTAACGGATGTCAGAAAAAGTGAATAACTGTATTTCTTGTGGGAAACAGATACCTCATAGGGATTACCATACTTTGTGTATACCTTGTTTAGGGCCTGAGCACGACGTTGTTGGATGCGCTCTTGTGCTAGGTTTAACAAACGCACTATTAAGAGAAGGTTAGACTGTGCCAGGGTAGTGTTTGGGAAGCTGCAATTATAAAATGCCGTCGGATGCTCCGGCCCCGCTTCGGCCCAAGAAGCAAGGACAAAACAGCGAGGCCTAGGGTTGATGAACCGGCAGTCCCGGACGCCGGTTCTTTAGAAGGCTCAGTGGAGCCAGAGGTTTTGCCAGGAGTTTCTTTGGAGTCTCAGGCAGAGACTTTACTGTTACAGGATGTGCCTTCTCAGGAGGTAGGCCAGGCTGAGGGGCTTCTCAGGTAACTGTTCTTCCCTCTCTTCCCAAGGAGTTAGAGCCTCCTTCTGTTTCCAAAACTTCTTTGAGAGGTAAGCCAAGTTTAGCTTCAGTGGGGGCTCCTCCTAGCACTTCAGGTTCTGTGCCTAAGAAACATATGCTTAAAATGGCAGAAGATTTGATTACTATGATTAGAGGTTCTATGCCCTCCTGATAAGAGGCCTAGGGTGGAACCTGAGTTTGATAGTTTTGAACAGTGTTCAGAGGCTTCTGAGACTTCTCGAAGATTTACAGGAGTTTCCTCATTATTCTGATTCTGATGTGGATGATTCCACTCCTACAGCTTCTCCTCCTGAGGATTTCTCATTTTCAGAGACTCTGCATTCCATGAGGGAGCACTTTAAATGGGAAGGCCAGGATTACTCTGATTCCAGGAAAAGGCTTAGGAATTCTTGTTTTACCCCAGCATAGGCCCTTAGCTATACCTCCTGTGTTGAATGTGGTGGAAGATGTTTTGCAGAGGCTTCCTGAACCCTGATTCTTTGCCTCCTGCTCCTGTTAAACCTGATAGGTACTATAGGGTGCCTGAAGCTCATAAGTATCTTTTAAGAGTCCTAGGGCAGACCGAACTGTTTCTCAGGGACCTAAAGGTGTTAAGGCCTCTGTGGTTAAAACCGGTTCCCACTGATAAAGAGGCAAGGGCTTTGATAGATGGGGAAAGAAAGTGTATACTTCTTCCACTTTAGCCATGAGGGCGTTGAATTGTCAGTTTCACATGCTAAAATATCAAAATTATCTCCTTTCACAATTGAAATCTAAGGTGGATGCTTTGGCGGAAGGTATTGAGTGTAAAGAGTTGCTGGATTTAGTTCATGTGTCTGAACAAGTGGGTAAGCATTCTTTGCAATGTGGTTTTGATGCTGTACAGGCCTCCTCGAGGGTGGCTGCCACTAGTTCTGTTCTTCGCAGGCATGCCTGGTTGAGGGATCAGAATTTAGCTGAGCATGTTAAGACAAGGATTTTGGATGCTCCTTTACAGTCTGATGTGTTGTTTGGTTCGCCTGTGGAAGCAGTTTTAAAGAAAATGGAGGACAAAGCTAAGTCTATGCAAACTGTTAAAGATTTTTTGCAGGTGCAGCCACCGGTTTAGTAGAAATTGGCCTACTAAGGGATGGACATATCCTGCTTATGATTCCCAGTCTAGGGGTAGGTCTAGGCGTGGTAGGGCAGAGCTCAGGGTTCTTTTAGGCCTAGAACAGGAGTTCACCTGCTCAGACTTCTGGTGAGGGCAGGGGTCAGTCCTTTTATAAACAGACCCAATGACCTGCCTTTTCAGCTGCCAGTAGATTCTCGTCTGGCAGCTCCTTTGGGAGGAAGACTGTCTCTTTCAAAGAAAATTGGGATTTAATCACTCAAGACAGATGGGTGTTGGATATCATTCACCACGGTTACAGGTTTTATTTCCATACATTGCCCCTTTCAAAGGCATGTCAGACGTTCCTCCTCCGCCAAAGGAAAGAGGCTCACAAGCAAATTTCTCTGTTACTCAAAGGGGCCATTCAGCCAGTCCCTGTATCAGAAAGGGGCCTAGGATTTTATTCTCCTGTTCCTAGTACCAAAGAAGGGGAACATGTGGAGACCAATTTTGGATTTATCTATCCTCAACACTTATCTGGACATTCCAAAGTTCAAGATGTTGACGTTACAACAGCTTTTACCTCTGCTGGGCAAGGATCACTGGATGGTAACTTTAGATCTCAAGGAAGCTTACCTTCATGTGCCTATAAGACTAAGTTGCAGGAAGTATCTGCGTTTTGAGCTGGAAATTCTCATTATCAGTTCTCTGCATTGCCCTTTGGCTTATCTACTGCCAGAGTATTCACAAAGGTTCTGGCTCAGTGATAGCTTACTTCAGGCTAAAAGGAATTCAAATCTATCCTTACTTGGACGACTGCCTGATTCTGGCTCAAGAAAAGGAAGACCTTCTACAGCATCTGGAATATGTTATAGCAGTGCTAAGATGCCTAGGGTATTCTGTGAACGAAATAAAGTCCAGTCTAGTACCCTCTCAAGACATGTGCTTTCTGGGTGTGAGACTGAATACAGCAGCCCAGATGGCCTTTTTAACCCGGACAAACAAAAGAGTCTATCCCTTTACTTCCATCAACTATCTCATCAGTCCGCTGACTGCAAGGACAGTCCTTCAAGCATTAGGGTTCATGGCATCTTGTATTCTGGTGCTTCCCAATGCCAAACTGCATATGAGGAAGCTGCAATGGTATCTCAAAAATGTATGGACACAGCACTGCCAGGATTTGGACACTGTCATTCAAATAATACCTTGCCTTCAAAAAGAATTCTTGTGGTGGGCTCAGGAATGTCACCTAAACAAGGGACTCTCTGTGACCCGGCCAGAGGCGAGTCAGATTTTAACGACAGATGCCTCGGACATTGCTTGGTGAGCTCATCGAAATGGAAAGTGGATACAAGACAAGTGGCCTGCCAGACTACAGCATCTACATATCAACATGAAGGAGATGTTAGCAATCCAGTTTGCATTAATGGCTTTCAAGGAGTTTCTTCTTCCAGGGCAGGTGTTGCTTCTAACAGACAACACAACTGTCATGTGGTACATCAACAAACAAGGGGGAACACATTCTTATCCTCTATGCAGGCAAGCAATGATTTTATGGGAGACTGCGCTCAGCTTGCAACTAACTCTTCAGGCAAGGTTTCTGCCGGGAGCACAGAACTCCTTAGCAGATATGTTAAGCAGACAAATCATGGATCCCCACGAGTGGAAACTGGATCTTCATGTATTTCAGAAATTGACAGTGTCATGGGGAACTCCAGACATAGATCTGTTCGCTTCTCCACTAAACCACCAGCTGCCAAAGTTTTGCACAAAGGGGTTTCATCACACAGCTTGGAAAGTGGATGCTCTTTCTTTCAGTTGGAAAAATCTTCATGTGTATGCCTTTCCACCTCTGCCTCTTCTTCCAAAGGTGCTCTTAAAGGTCAGACAAGACAAGCCAAGGATGATTTTAATAGCTCCAGATTGGCCTCGCAACACTGGTACCCACTACTAAGGAGTCTGGTAAGGAAGCCTCCATGGCCTTTACCTTTGATTCCACATCTGTTATCTCAGAAGGACGGTCATCTGCTCAATGTCAAGCTTCACTCACTTCATCTAACAGCCTGGCATATTCTGTGTTGAGACACAGCAGGTCTCAACTTCCTCAACAAGTTTTAAATGTGATTATGGAAGCTAGAAGACCTAGTACAAGGAAAGTGTAAAATGGAAGAGGTTTTATTTTGGAGTACAGCAAAGAATTTGGAGATTTCTGAGCCTAATTTTAATGTGGCTCTTCAATATCTTACTGAGTTATTGGACAAAGGTTTGTCCTTCTCTTCCATTAAGATTCATGCTGCAGCAATTTCAGCTCACTATGATTGTGACCCACCATTGTTTTCATCCTTTGTTCAAGCAGTTTCTTAGAGGGCAAAGAATATAAGACCCCCGCGTACCCCACGAGCTCCTACTCCTGCTTGGGATCTCAATTTTGTGTTGGAAAAACTTACTCTACAACCTTTTGAGCCTGCGGCTACTGCTGAATTGAAATACTTGTCATGGAAGACTGCTTTTCTGTTGGCTATTACTTCTGCAAGAAGGGTGTCTGAGTTGCAGGCCCTTATGGCAGTAGAGCCCTTTTGATTTTCCATAAGGATAGGGTATCATTACGTACTAATCCTTCCTTTATGCCTAAAGTGGTTTCTAGTGTGGCTTTAAACCAAACTATTCATTTGCCTACTTTTATGCAGACCCCCAAAATAAAGGGAAAAGATTTTGCACACTTTAGATGTGCATAGGCAATTGCGTTATTATTTAAGCAGGACTAAGGATTTTAGGCAGTCTCAGCAGTTGTTTGTTTCTTTTGCTTTGAGTTCAGGGCAAGCCTGTGTCAAAACAAACTATTTCTAGGTGGATTGGGTTTTGCATTGCATTTTGTTATTCCCATCATGGCAAGGAGATTCCAGCTGGGATTAGGCCTCATTCCACTAGGGCTACTGCCACTTCAACAGCATTTCTAAGGGGTGGCAACTAAGGATATTTTGGAGGCAGCTACTTGGAGTTCAGTGCATACTTTCTCTAAGCATTATCACCTTCCTCTCTACTCTAAGTCTAGGGCTGGTTTTGCCACAGCTATTTTGCAAGGCATGTTGTCAGCTCCTGCTTCTTTATGATTTGCCAGCCTCCCTTACCTCTGCTTTGGGGTTCTACCCAATAGTTAGGACTGCAGCAATGTGGAACGAAGAACAAAGTACAGTTTTGTACCTACCATAAAGGTAGATGTTAGGATCCACATTGCTGCAGTCCAATTTACCTCCCTCCTTCCCTCTGTGTTTAGGGGTGGTTGTGTAGGTGAGGTTATATGCGGATATTTTTGTATATATTTTTGTATATATTGTACATATTTCTGGTACAGGTATATTGGGCCTTGTCTTTTTAGGGTCTTCTGACATCTGGGGCAAGAAAAGACTGAGGATATGACGTCGGTCATGCATTAGTACCCTGGCGTACTGGCCAGTCTAATGCGCCCTGACCGACGTCAGCCATATACTCTGGTATTCGGGCCGACTGGACAGCGGACTACCCCAATAGTTAGGACTGCAGCAATGTGGATCCTCGAACATCTACATTTATGGTAGGTACAAAACTGTACTTTTTGCATATTATATTGGCAAAACTGAACGCAGATTATGTGATAGAGTATATGAGCATCAGTATGCAATTTCCAAAGGGATATTGGACAATGCGTTAGCAAAACATGTCCATCAATATCAAGATCATGTATTTACATATATGGCAATTGATCAATAAATTCACCCTATAAGAGGTGAGCCAACACCCCTTCGGCTAGAGGAACTTGAATTAAGTTGGCAAATAAAGCTAAATGCTTATAGATACCCAGGCCTAAACGATAAGTGTTCTATTGCTTGTATCTTGAAATATAAAAACATTTGTAGATAAGGCTCGACCTTTAAAATGAGGTCTAGACATGTTTAATTCATTTGGTAAATAATGTGTTATAAATAAACATCTATCGGGAATAGTAGTAGGCTAGTTAAACTGGATGATAGTATTGCAAAGGTATCTATTGAATAGATATATAATATATGTTAAGTATTTTTCTTTATGTACATTTTGCTATATGGTGCATCTTTCTTGAATTGTATTGTATATATGTACACATATATATATTTTAGGTTACAATATGTTTTAAATTTTGACTTATACTATAGGTCATATGAATAGATTGTATTATAGCTAGTTGTTCATAGATAGTAAGTTAGTGTTGCTGTTATTCAAATTATTTAAATTATTTAAATTAATTAATTAAATCTAATTTTTATATAATATATACACCTTTAAGCCAGGTTCTCGCTGCATGGGCGGGATAGTGTAACGTCATCACATTGTGGTTTAAATGGAATGTAAATCATATGGTTTTAACTTCTGATGAAGCTTAAGTACAAGCGAAAAGCGCTTTAAGTATATTTTCTCCAGTAAATGTGTTTTAAGACCTACTGTCGTTCGTACTTTTTTGTTTTTACTAGTTATTTTGTGTCGGTTGGTTGGTTATTTGAGATATGTACATATATATATATATATATATATATATATATATATATATATATATATATATATATATATATTTAGTATTAATTTGTAACACTTATACATCTGTAGACTTGTATATGTTGATTCACACATTACAGTACATTACTGTGTACACAAAGTGACTGTCCCATTTGTGGTCAGTACTTTGAAATGCCTGTAGTATAAGGTGTAGTCTAATGACTACTAAACATGTATACAGATTAGATGGCTTAGTGGTAGGTCCCATGAATATGGTGTGCATGGTCCAGGGTTCAACACCTGTGATGTATTAGACATATTTTACTACAGACTAAGGCTAATTTAAGCAGTTGTAAGCAGGTTTAAAGGTGTTTGTGCGACATTATACCAGCGGTTGTATACAGTTAAACAAACTTTACATCCTACAACCTGTGCACGCAAATATGGCCACTTCTGCTAACTACTCAGGATATATACATTTCAGTGACGTAACATCTCACTATGTGCTTACATAACATTACAATTGTCTGTTAACTGTACTCTCCAGCACACATGGGTTTATGTGTGTTCCAAATGTTTATTATTCTGAGGAATACTACCTATATATGCAAGCTGTGGTTAAGGTATACTATGTAACATGTAAAACATCTCTGGCTTTATTGGGATTTAAACCATGAATGCACAGATTTTATGCAAATGCTGTAGCTGTTACACTATTGACATTAACATTCCTTCTACCTATTTCTTATGTCCATGAATCCTATGTGTAAGCTTGGCTACACAACAGACGGAGCCACCCATACCCAGTGAGCTTCACAAAATACCGACATAACACATGAATTGAGGGACTATACATTAAAATCCTAGCCCCTCACTGACACACTTCAGGGGAAACCTTGATGTGTGACTGGGCAACAGTATATACACCCATGGGATCATGTGTCCCAGAAACATACAGCCAGGGTGGGGGGAGCCACTCCAGTTTTATAGCTGCAAGACCTGTTGGGAAATTGAATGCCGTTGGGTTGTCATGTTAACATGCCCTTTTGAGATCACTATATGCCCCTCTCACCCTACATCATCCCAGTCTTCAACAGCTTCCAACAACTCTGCCTGGAATCACTTCATTGGCTATGCTTGACAGAGGCTCAGTTAGTTCATCAGTGGTGCAAATAAAGCCACCACACTGTAGCTATTCTAAATGCCCTTGGGTAAATAGCCTACTACCTATCTGTGAACCTCTACAGTGCAGGCCATCTACAACATCATACGTGATTATACAGAGTTTTCTGATCACAATATACAGTGTAAAATCACCATGTAGTCAGACAACAGTTAAGTACAGCAAGAGCATACAGACTACTGATACTTAATCACTCCAAAAGCCTATCTTGGAAGATAGTGGACTTGTATAGGTTTCAGGCTTTGTATTGCTTACCAGTAGGTTACCTACAGTTATGATGAGACACAAGCACAGATGGGAAACATGCCTGCAACAATGCCATACCAACTTGCATGTGTCAGCCTAAGGCACAGTTAAGATGGGACACAAGCACAGATGGGAAACATGCCTGCAACAATGCCATACCAACTTGCATGTGTCAGCCTAAGGCTTTGGAATGCTGGGCAAGGCTATTGGCACCCCCATGGTGCTGTTTTTAGGCAGGTCTCAGAGGTGAATCTCACCTCCATGAACTGCACAATAGCGGAATCAATGAGGGTTAGGCTACTCAACACCAGGGGTAGTTCTCACAACATGCACGCACTCACAGCACCCCTCAGTATGGACAACATCAACATCTGTTCTGTGACTGGGACCTGTATAAGGCTCCTGTGAGCACACCGGCACTACCAGACTACAACCCATAACACACATTTCAGCTACTGAACATGGACTGGCACAGACATGGAGGGGGTGTATCCACATTCATCGGGGATACCTACACCTCCAAGTTAGTGGGGCAGCATGATACCTCTGTGATCATCCATGTGCAGCTAACATCAGCCACAACTGCAATGCAAATTGTGAGCTGCTACAGATAACCCTCCATGACCCAGGAGCACCACTACAACTATCTGGAGACAATGGTAAACATGACAGTCCTACCAGACACCCTGTTATTGGTCAGTGTCGGCTACCCTACACTTAACTGGATAACCTACTCGAGTATTCACTTCCAGGCCCAGCACTTCCTGGGATTTATCACCTCATATGGCCTGTATCAGTTGGTAGATGGACTAACAAGAGGTGAAAACATACTAGAAGTGGTAATCACCGACATGTACAACAGGTGCACTACAGCGGAGGTAAACCGGTCACTGTTTAGATCTGACCATGAACTATTCACTGATGATTTCCACTCCCAACCATCTCCTCCACCCAAGGAACACACAGTGAATACCTTTCCTACAGCTAAATTCACAGTATTAATGACAGAGGTGGGAGGGTTCACAGCCCCCATGCTCAGGGATGACACTGCTCAAGATACAGACAGAATTACAAATGCAGTCTATAAGCACCTACAAAGATGTATGGGTCGTGCCATCAATGGTAAACCAGGACTTGCTACTCCTACACAAGGACACCAGTCTGCTGCACCCCTGCAATATACAGGCTGTACAACAGAAGTAGGACAGTAGTCCAGAACAACAGCAAATCCCAAGACATGCAGACATCCGTGACCAGTATTAGTAAGACACTTATGTTACTCATGAAATCATCCAAGGCTGACATCCACAGGTAAATAGGTATGGATTCAGAAGATGACCACAAAGGCTTCTTTGGCTATGTCAAGGATCTAAGCAGTAACACAGATTTGCACTGTGCTGGTGCAATATTGCACTGAATATACCGACCCTACTGATATCACCAACACACTTGATACATTCGGTGCAAGCTTCAACCCCTACAGGGCCCACAACAATATCCAAAATGTACAGTATTCCAGACATCAGAGACATACAGGTGGTAATGGCCCTTTCAAACGGCATGACAGAGAGTCAATGGAGGCAGATGGTATCCCAGACTAGACCCCCCCGCCTAATATAGCAATTCAACATCAGCCTCTACACAGGCTACATGCCCATTCAATGGTGCATGGCAACAGCTATTCCACTCCTGACTATGGTAGCTACCACCCCATAAGCCTGAGTAGCCGGAGCTGCAGGGCTATGGAGCGCATCCTCATGGCACTCATTAACATGGACAATGATAACCTCCAGACACTTGACCCAACCCAGGTCAGCTTGATTAAGTGCAGATCATGCCTACCGAACCTGTTTGACATCTTACAGTCACCTAGACTTTAGGTGTGGGGTGTGGTAGTTCATACATACTACCTGGACCTCGCCAAGGGTTTTGACACCATTCCCCACTCAGGTATTATTTCTAAACTCACCAGCCAGTACATACACCCATACATCACAGCTTGGTTTGCCAACAGGCTTACACACAGAACCCACATGGTAAGCCTAGCAGCCTCCAGGTCCAACTCTTGACCAGTCACAACTGATGTCCCACAGGACTCAGTCCTGGGACCCCTACTGTTTGCCATATACTTCTGAGAGGTACAAGCTAACACAGGTGGACTACAGCAGACCGTGTGTGGTGATTACTGCAAACTGGGAGCCATAACTGACAGTCCAGCTGTCACAGACATCCTTCAAGGTGCCTCACATAGACCAACACAGGGTGTCAGAGTCATGGCCTCCAGCTAAAGGCCACATACTGCATGGTCATTCCATTTTGAGAAACTACACACACACACATATTAACACATGAGTGGCAGACACTATAATTCAGACGACATAATGGTTATGTGGGTACTACATTAGATAGTGATCTCTCCTTTGACAATCATATCTGTGAAGTAGTTAGGACATCTGACTATGTAGGCCATCTGATTACTTAAGGGTTTGCATCTAGACAGACTGAGGTTATTGTGCCCCTTTACTCATCACTCATCAATCCCATCATCGAGTATGATAACCCATTTTGGATGTACCTTAGAAGACACATCCAACAGCTGGAAGGGCCATGAACCTACCTCGCCAAGAGGATTAATGGCCTCAGACATGTGTCCTATGCTGCCAGACTGCATGAACTCTTGCATTACTCAGTGGCATCTCGTTTACACAGAGATGATATTTGCTGGCCAACAAAGCCGTGTCCAAGTCAGGCTTAATGGATATGCTCAACCTATGGGAAACCATGTCACAGTGAGCCATACACTGTAATGAGCTACACCTTGCCACAACCATAACTGGAAGATGCTGGAGTGACAGATTCCTGTCACGGGTACTCCCCATGCTTTAGAACTGCATCCCTGATTGCATTATATGGAGCCCCTCACTAACACTCCAGGAAATCCTTGCAGAGTGGGTGGGGAACAGTGGATACCCCCCAGGGATCTCGCAATTGGCTCTGCTCCACAGAGGGACAGTTAGTTAATCAATGGGGTGACGACAGCAGACACATTTTGGCTAGGCTTATGAATGGCCTTGGGCAGTTAGCCAAGTACCTACCTATGTATCTATGAACCTATACATACAGTATAGACACATGCTGATAGCTTAATTTACTGTTCAGGTATTGACTTACCTTGTGCCAATGGCAGTTGTGTGTACAATAGTTGAGGGCTGCCTATGTAGGATGCACACAGTAGACCGCCTATACATGACAATTTACAGGTGGTTTTGTGTGTGTGTGTGTGTGTGTGTGTGTGTGTGTGTGTGTGTGTGTGTGTGTTTGTGTGCCATCCATGTTTACTGTGTGTGCAGGAGGAGAAGGGTGTCAGCCTGTAGGTGCCTATACTGTCAGTGTGTGTGCTATACGTTCCCTCTTTGCCAAGGCATGGGCAAACTGGGCATGCCTCCATCTGCCTACTGGGGCTGGCACAGGGTGTCCGTAGTCTGAGTCCCTCTGTGCCTGCGGGGCCCTTGGCAATAGTGGTGGGCTGTGAGGGCCTTCACCAGTCTTTCCCTGCTGCAGCTGTTTCCGCAGGATCATATTGTGTAGCATGGCACATACTATGAAGATGTGGGCACACATGCCTGGAGAGTACTGCAAGGCTCCACCAGATATGTCCAAGCAATGGAACCGTGATTTCAGCATCCCAAAGACACGCTCTATGATGATTCTGGTTTGTGCATGTGCCTCATTATGGCATTCTTACATGGGTTTGTGTGCATTTTTGATGGGAGTCATCATTCATGGTTCCAGTGCATAGCCAGCATCCCCCACCAGGTGGCCATATGGGATGTCCCCCCTGGCAAATAACTGATACAGCTGTGAGGCATGCCAGATGTGGGAGTCGTGATAGCTTCCAGGGCTGCCAGCACACACATCCATGATAATGCCCTGGGCATTGCACACGACCTGGCAGTTGATGGAGGGGTATCCCTTGCAGTTTATGTATCGCCTACCCTGCTCACCAGGTGGTGACTTGATGTGTATGTGCGTGCAGTCGATTGCACCCAGTACATCCGGATAGTCTGCCTCACGGTGGAAGAGATGCATATTGCTGGCCAACTCCTCCTGCATTTGGGGGAAGTATATGTGCTCATTGGCATGCGGTAACATGGCATCCAGGAACTGGTGGAGTACCCTGGATGCTGATGCCTGTGAGATCCCCATGATATCCCCAGATGGCCTTTGCAAGGTACCTATGGCTAGTATTCTCAAGCTTACACATACCTTTGTGTCCACTGGGATGGATTCCCCTCTGTTATTTTTGGCTCTGAGGCGTGACCAGCACAGTTCAACAAGTTGCTTTATGGTGTCCCTGTCCACCCTGTAACACTCTACTATCTTCAGATCATGTAACCCCTGGCAGGTTACCCTGGGTGTGAATACTCTTCTCCTCCTCCAGTGCCTGAGATGGTTGTCAGCATCATCCTCCACACCACCTTCAGTCTCCAACACATGCTGGTGAATCAAAGCTATGGCAGCCCCTAACATGTACATATTAAAAGTTCCCCATCTGTATACACCAATGGAGCAGAGTGTCTGGGAATACACAAGTGTGTGTGAGGTGCTTTCACACTTTATACTATTGTGCTATGGATGCTGTTGGTGTAATTGGGTGTATATGTGCAATTCCAGCTGCAGGGTATCTTAATTATGGGTTTTACAGTGGGTACTGCTATTGTGGGGGCTTTGGTGTTGAATTACGCTTGGCTGCCATAATTCATCTATTGGCCTTTACTTCACTTTTCAACCCAGTTCCCCTCCCATTGTCAGGCATGCATCCAGCTGCTGGCTTTCTTGTTTTGTACTTTCCCAACCCAGGATTGTGTTGTGAAATGTGTTATGTAGCTGATCTACTGCAAGTTTGCTTTGTTCTGCTGTGACAGTTCTCTTTTCTTTGCAGTACGGCACCTCCCCTTTCCTGTTCTGCAGGTAGCTGCTAGCAGCCTTGTTAGCTGTTGTCAGTGGCCCACTGTGGGTTCCTAGGTGTTAATTACTCATTTGTACTGCAATTACCATGCTGCAGCATTTCCTTATTTTTTCCCGTATCCTTCCTGTTTCAGCTCTGGTGCGCACCACGCACAGCCATTTACCGGGTTTCAAGCGCGTTTTCATCCACATTCACATGCACATTCAGTTACCTTGTGTGCTCTCAGCTAAGCAAAGCTATAGCTACTTCAACACACCCCTATCCTGCAGCTTTGCTTAGCAACAGGCAAACCGGATTAGCAATGCTCCAATGTGCTTACAGCTAAGGTGGCACACCCCTCTCTTGATGTCATCTTTATCTCCAGGCCACACCTCGGTGTTGTACCACTACGCTGTGAGGTACATCCTTACGCCGGTGGGGATTTTGTGATTCAGTATTACTCCTCTCATTTGCATGGCATTGCCTACTAATTCCTAGTTACCATGTAGAACACTGTCACAGCCCCTTAGCAACCCTTGCGCCATGGTGTGGTGTAGCACGCGTGCCATTGACTATTAATTGGAATTCATGAAATGTGTTACATTGCAGTTTTATTCCATATAATTATATTTTCATTGTGATCCACTTTGCGCACCGATGTCCTGCAATTTAAATTCGCATTAGTGTGGGCATGTTATATGCTGTGCGTGTTTTTTATGCCAATGGCTATATATTTCGCCATTGGCATATGTTAACAGTATAATACGTGAGTTTGGTCCACTGCCATGGCTCCGATTTTATGTTTGAAAAATGTAAACTGTTTTTTTTCGGTTTACATTTCTGTATGCTTACACAATGCCTGCACCACTTTCTGAATCACTATATACCTTCATTTGCATGCTACACTGCTGCTCATGGGGTAATTAGCATACATGCGCCAGGAGCTGTGCGGGCGTGGCATACGCAGGTAGTGCACATGGAAACAGCTCGTACCTGAATCGCTCGGTGACCATATTTGGTGTTAGATTGCTGATGCTACGCCTGCACCTGGCGCAAGCTTCATGAATCCTGGGGAGAGTGTAGGACCTGAGATTCAAATCTGCAACTCTAAGCTACATCCACACTCCAACCCTGACACTTACTTGCCTAACTAATCCATTTTGCCTATGTTTCAGACTTGCTGTAGTATATGTAAATGGTGTTGGAAGAAGTGTCTCACGTCCAAAATATAAGATTTGCAAAAAGTGTCCAGATATTTACCTCATTGTTTTGGTCCCTTATCATAAAATGTATGGTTTGTTGGGAAATCACTAAATAATGACATACATTTGAGTTTCAGACTTTTTCTTTCAGAAAATGCATGCTAAATCAAATCTTTTTATTCCAGTAACTCTTTAAGTTTATAACAGCAATGTTTAAAAATCTGTTCCTATTTTTGAGCCTTTGTCCCCCTCTATTTTAAGCTTTATCCAGATTTCTTAAGTTAAGAGGTCGAGAGGTATGCAATCCTCTTAACTTCTGCTGCCACTGCTTGATCGATCTTGCTCTCTCTCTTTTCTCTCTCTCTCTCTCATACACCTACAAGCACTCTTCCACTTTCATGCATGCATACACACACACACACACACACACTTTTCCTTTTTTTAATGTGTCTGTTAATTTAACACTCGCAAAACAGCAAAAGCGCTGCTTACAGAGTGTAAAATACTGGCAGCCTTTAGGTTCGTTGCAGTCTGAGCTCCACAGCAGCTTAATATGCTGCAGTAAGGTAGTGAATTTGCTTTTCAGTGGCCATTACCTGTACATTAACACCATGCTGCAGAATGTTTGTTCTCCAGAATTCCGATGTACAAGATGCCCATTCTTTAAAGGCAGTTAGTAATTGTATTCACAAGTTTATTACTGTGTCCTCCCAAAGAGAACATCACTAGTTTATTATAACCAGAGCAAAATAGCTACCTGTAAAATGAGAATCCTTTCTCCTGCTGGACTCCCTTGTTTTTAAACTCTCAAATTTGGAATATTTCCCCTTCCTAGTAAGTCAGCTAACAGTCACATTTCCTAGCTATCATCTTAGATAAATTCTGCCTTCATTATCTTCACTCCAAACTCCATAGACAAAATTGCATATTGCAGGAACTCCCAAGATGGCTGCACACTGGTCCACAGATTGAGTAGAACTTTCTCATTATGAAAACAAACTGTGAAAAAGCCAGTAAAAGCTGTCAGTTTTGATAAAAGTAAGTGTAATGGTTACCTGGATTCCAGCAAAGAAGAAATTTAGAGAAAGTAAGAAGAAAATCAACCAGGAAAGGAAAATAAAAACTCTGTTTGGAAAGAATCTGTAAGCTGCTTAGTAAAAAGCAGTTCAAGGTTCAACTTCTGTACAAAAGACTGCTTCCAGTAATTGTGAGGGAAGATGTATCAAATGTACTTAGAGGTGTTTAATATAAGTGAAACTCTGAGGGAATATATAAAGCCAAATAAAAAGGTAGAAAAATAAACAAAGCTTTTACTAGATGTTCAGATGAACTAATAAAACTGCAAGAATCAGAGGCTGAAATGAAGTAAAGGCTGGCTAAGAATGAGGCTTATAAAAAAATCTGTTTCAAGAAATAGTAGCAGTAAAAGGCAAAGCACCTTACGTGGGCAAAAAGGAAGTTTCTTTGTTCACCACTGAGAGTGGGGAGCTCTGAACAGCCTACCAGCCCTTGGAGGAGTGGTGTCTGCCCAGAAACTGTAGTTTTATTGGCCATTTGGGGCTAATTTCTATCTCTTTAATATTTCTAATATAAAAAACACTTTTGCGTGGTTTTGCTCACCAGGCAGCGCTGGTTAGCTAGGGTTAAACTATTCCTGACTCCACGAAGTCTACTCTTCAGTTTTTCCCTTGGAACTAGACAAACCTTCAACTTTAGCACTCAAACCATACATTTTACAGCCCAGCACTTGCTTAAAACTCATAACAAAATAACTAAATACCCCTAGCACTAACCCCCACTTATACTGTCCAGAAGGACAATGCTCTCTATTTGTCCCCACCAGTCAATCAGAAAAACAGCTCACTCTACCTATTCAGGCATGTCCAAAGGGCAGTTTCCGGTGTACTCTCCAGTCCAACTGGTGAATCCGGGCATTTTGAGGCATTGTTACAAATGCCTCATGTACACAGACAAACCTCTCCTCCTACCACCAAACACTAATATATGTGAGAAATGCAATTATACAGCCAGACTGGAGGCAAAGCTTTCTCAACCCCAGACTGCAACTGACTGTCAAGAGGAGAAGGGTAATACTTGCAACACACCACCAGTCTCACATAGACCTAACAACCCAACACAGGAAAATACACATAAATACATGAAAACATACTCGGAGGCTCTAAATAAAAATCTGAAAAAGCAACAGAGACCTCCAAAGCAGACATCCAAGCAACCTCCACAACCCATCACCAACCATGAACCACATACTTCTCATAATAAGTGTGCCATGCAATCACAGCCCTTAAGGCAAAATAACATACCCAACATACCCAACACACTAGTGATAAGTGACTCTATAGTCAGGCACACTGATGTCCCACTAACTAGGCTGGACAAGGAGAAGGTTACAGTTAGCTGCCGGCTGGGCGCCAGGATCGGCAACATAACACAAGCACTCAGGTCACTCCAGAACAAGTACAAATATGACTCTGTCATTGTACATGTTGGTGTGAATGACCTGAGATGTACCTCCCTGGACTACATGAAAAGAGACATGGAAGAGCTCTCTGATCATGTAGCCCAAGCAGGTATGACCCTGACCCTGAGTAGCATCCTGCCCTCACCAAGAATGATGCCACAGTATAAAGAAAAAAATGATAAACTTCAACAATTGGCTAAGTTTCTGGTATCATTCAAAGGGGATCCAGTATCTGTCTGCCTGGGATGACATGCTCGACAAGCCACATTGCTTCACAAGAGATGGCTTGCACCTGTCCCCCTTAGGCTTTCGAATACTGGCAAAGGCTCTTGCCACCCCCATAGTGCCTTTTTAGGCAAGGCTCAAAAGACAAACCCACCACCGTAAATAGCACAAGTAACCAAAAACTGAGGGTAATGCTACTCAACACCAGAAGTCTAAACCTCAGAATGCACACACTCGAGGCATTCCTCAGTATGGAGAACATCGATATCTGTGCAGTAACAGAAACCTGGTTTAAGGGTCCAGAGAACACCCCAGCACTGCCAGGCTATAACTCATACCATACTTTTTTGCCACAGAACCCAGACCGAAACACAAAAGGTGGGGGTGTATCCATATTCATCAAGGATACTCACACCTCCAGGTTAGTGGCGCAGCACGCTGCATCAGAGATCATCCAAGTGCAACTAATGGGCAAAACTGCAGTCCAAATTGTAGCTTGCTACAGATCACCCACCATGACCCAGGACCCCCATTCTGCATTTCTGGAGATACTGGGAAATATGAAGGTCCTACCAAACACCCTAATACTTGGTGATTTCAACTACCCAAACATTAACTGGGAGAACTACTCAAGTACTAACTCCCTTGCCCAATGCTTCCTAGAATTTATAAACTCAAATGCCCTGGATAAACTGGTCAACACCCCCACCAGAGGGAACAAATATTGGACCTGGTCATCACCAACATGGGCGACCGGTGTTCCACACCTGATGTCAACCCCTCGCAAGTTATATCAGACTATAGACTAATCACTCTGGATATTCACATTTCACCCCAACCCAAATCCAGGAAACCACAGTGAAAAACTTTTTAAAAGCAAACTTCACATTGCTTAAGACTGAGGTGGAAAGGTTCACAGCCCCACGCCAATGGACAATACTTTCCAAGCTACTGCAACCTATACAAAGGCAGTCTATGATCATCTGCAGGAATGCATGGATCGTGCTATCCCAAGTAAAACCAAGACTCACTCCTCCAAGAAAAGGAAACCAGTGTGGTGGACCCCTGCCATAAACAGGCTCTACAATAGAAGGAGGAAACTAGTACGGATAAGAGCAAAAGCCCTAGAAGGAAAGAAGTCCCTGTTCATTAGCAGCAAGAAACTATGATCCCTCATTAAATCATCTAAGGCTAGCTTCGAAAGAAAAATTGCCAAGGACTCCAAAGATAACCACAAAGCGTTCTTTAGCTATGTCAAGAACCTAAGTGTAAACTCTCAGATCTGCTCTGAGCTGGTGCAGAATGGCACAAAATACACTGAACCGACTGATATTGCCAACATTGTGGCAGACAGGTTCAGTGCAAACTTCACACCCCTGTCACCCCCTAAAGGGCCCATAACCATACCAGAAGAATGTAAGGCCCTGACAATCACCGACACACAGGTTAAAACAGCTCTATCCAAAGCCAAAAACACAGCCTCAGTGTCCCAGGCTGTGTCTTACAAGAGCTCCAAAATGAACTAACCCCTCACCTAAACACACTGTTCAAACTCAGCCTCTCTACAGGCAACGTATCCACAGAGTGGCACACAGCAACAGTTATGCCACTCCACAAAGGTGGCACCACAACGGATCCTGGGAGCTATCGCCCTATAAGCCTGACTAGCCTGGTCTGCAAGGCTATGGAGTGCGTCCTCATGGAACTCATTAACAGAGACATTGGGAACCTCCAAACTTTGGACCCCACCCAGTTTGGCTTTGTTAAGGGCAGATCATGCCTCCTAAACCTGGTGGACTTCTTTGAGACAGTTACCAAGGCACTAGATGATGGTAAGGAGGTCCACACACCCTACCTAGACCTTGCAAAGGCTTTCAACACCATTCCCCATTCTGGTATTATAGACAAACTCACCAACCTGAACATTAACCCCTACATCACGAGATGGGTTGCAAATTGGCTCACGGACAGAACCCACACGGTGAGAGTTGCAGACTGTAGGTCTGACTCTAAACCAGTTACAAGTGGTGTCCCCCAGGGCTCAGTCCTAGGACCCCTCCTGTTCATTATATACTTCTCAGAGGTACAGGCAAGCACAGGAGGACTTTGGCTGACCACGTTTGCAGACGACTGCAAACGAGGGGCCATAATTGATTCTCCGGCTGATACAGACACCCTCCAGAAGGGTCTCACTGAGACGGATACCTGGTGTCAAAATCATGGCCTCAAGCTGTATGCCAAAAAATGCATAGTCATCCCCTTTGGAAAAAAAGTACCTGTGAACTACCACATAGGTAGTAGTCCCCTAAATACAGAAAAAGTAATAAGGGATCTGGGGACCCAAGTAGATAGCAATCTCTCCTTTGATAATCATATTGCCAAGGTGGTTAGGAAATCTTTCTATGTGGCCCACTTAATCTCAAAAGGGTTCACATCCAGAACAAAGGAGGTTATTGTGCCTCTCTACTCATCACTTATTAGACCCATTATAGAATACAATGCCCCATTTGGGATGTACCTTACAAGACATCTGCAACAGCTGGAAAGACCACAAAAGTACCTCACCAAGAGGATTACTGGCCTCAAAAAGATGATCTATGCAGCCCAACTAAAGAAACTCCAGCTGTACTTGGTTGCATACCGCTTACTCAGAGGTGATATCTGCTTGACATACAAGGCCATGTCCAACCCAGAATTGATGGATATGCACCACCTAAAAAAACCAAATCCCTGAGAGCCACACGCTCTAGGGATATAAACCTTACCACAATGATAAATAGGACATGCTGGAGGGATAGATTCCTGACCCAGAGACTTCCCATGCTTTGGAACAAGATTCCAATATACATCAAGCAGAGCCCCTCACTAGCATTCTTCAAGAGGAACCTTGACGGGTGGATGGGAAACAGAAAATTTACCCTGGGGATCAGGGCACAGGGAACTAATGGCTCTGCTGGTCAGAGGCACAGGGAACTAATCTAAGGGGGTGGCAAAAGCCAACACACTCTGGCTAGGTTTATAAATGCCCTTGGGCAGATAGCCTAGTACTTACCTATGAACCTATGAACCACCCGGGAAAAAAAATGAAATCTTCTGCTGTTCTAGAGAAACCTGAAGGAACGTAGTTCATTACTTTTTCAAAAGTACAAATAAACAACTGCACTACTGTTCCAGAATAGGATTGGTTAGTTGAGAAGACACATTATGTGAATGCTCCAAATTTCACTGTAAGAAGACAGCAAAGACCTATAGTAATAAAGATACAACCATAGCAGAAGAATAGTTGTTCCTGAAATTTTTTGGCAGAAGTGAAATGTATTAAAATGGGGTTCACAGATTGTTTGTGGAAAATTGATTAATCTCTGTATACCAGACAGAAGAGAAGCAAGCTTATCCAACAGTCAGAAAATGTCAAGAGGTGGGCATGAGATTCAAGCTGCTGTATCTTTCTGTATTCAGCAGTGTAATTAACACTTAAAGGTACATTGCCAAGTAGTTTAGTGAAAAATGAAGTTTGAAATTGCGAGAAGTAAATGAGTTATACAGGTGATTGCTCCCCCAGCAGCCTTAATACTTTAATGCATTTAAGGAACTTTATTTTTTTTTAATTTAACAGTAGTCAGTGTTTTTTAAAGTTAATGTTTACTGAAAATATACAAGTTGTTTTTCATATTTGGGAAGGGAATGTAGCTAGCAAGAGTATAGATAGCAGTTAGTGGAAGTGGAAACATAAGTATGAGTAACCTTAAATTTAGAATAGGTATTGCCTATGAATGTAGCCCTCAATCTGGAGCAATTGCTCCTATCTGGAAGAGGATACAATTATTTTTTTGAAAATGTACATAATTTGTGTTTGTTTTTCAGTTAAGGTATGGGGACTGTAAAATCAATTGTGTTTTCATTGCAGTAAAAAGTTTAAAAAAATGTAAGATAGCTTCAGATGGAGATGAGAAGATAGTATGTGTATGTAAGCTAAGTTGGAAATAAACATTCAGAAGAGCTGTCATGTGTAATAGGTGGGAGTAATAGCTTTCTGGCATAATGTCTACCCTTTACATATTATCATGGAATGTAAATGGGCTTACAGTTGCAGACAAAAAGCAAAGAATATTGAGTGTAGAGCGCAAATAACAGTGTTTTATGAGGTAGAATTAGCTATAAATGAGCATGTGAATTTATCAAAGAAATGACTTCATAGTGGACATTCAGCAGAATATTAGGGACAAAAGAAAGAGGATAATAATACTGTTTGCTAAAGTACTCCAACAATGATAGAAGAGGACAAAAGACAATAATGGTTGATTTGTGATAGTAAGGGGTTATTGGCAGGAGAGGAGGATTTTGCAAACATGTATTTATATTCCACATAAAACTACTATTATGGATTTTAAGATAATTTTTGAAGACATAGTAAGCTTTCAGCAGGAAATATTTATGCTTGGAGACTGATTTGTAATAGTGAAGATGTATCGGGCGACACAGAAGGGGAAATATAACAAAAGAGGGTAGCTTTCTGAAGAAACCTGAGAACATTGGTGTGGAAGATGTAAATTCAGCAGTAGGAGCACAGACAGAATGTGCATATTATTCCCCAAGGTACAATAACTGTACTGGACTAGATAGAAATCATATTTCACAGAAGTGTGTGTGTGTGTGTGTGTGTGTGTGTGTGTGTGTGTGTGTGTGTGTGTGTGTGTGTGTGTGTGCGCACTAAATTGAAAGCTTTGACATGCATCCAATAACTATTGTTAACACCTTTATTAAATCCACATATATTATACATACATACATACATTAATAGAAAAGAAAGCAAGCAATTACAAGCATTTTTCATTTTCATTCATTATGAGTATGTTTTTCATTGTTAACCGTTACCATTCACTCCAATACAAGAATTGCTCATGTTCTGCCTTCCCCAAAATTTCACTCCTCCCCTCCTCCTGAATGTTATTCTGCATGTTTTAGCCCCACAAATTCCACGTATTTCTGTTATTTCTATGTAGTTTGTTTCTTTTCTTTCCTAAGGACCCCACATTCAATTCATTATCTCATTTACAACATTCAATTCTTCAGTTACGGTTGGTTTCAATTTTGAAGCAGCCAGTATCATTAAACTAAGTAAGGCCATACTATGTCTAGGCAATTCAGTTTCTATATCCCACTTTAAAAGTGTAATTTCCTTAGTTACAATAATTTCCCTAACATTTCTGATAAAGTACCCTGCAGGGAATTTTAATGTGTTAAATTGTTACATTTAAAAAAAAGTTTCCGGTATTTGCTATCTAGCTGAGGAAAAAAAAGAAAATGTAAAATAACACAAGCATGAGATTACAAATCAAAGTGGAAAGAAATAATGTTGAAACATGGGAGTTCTTGAAATAATGAGAATATAGGATTTGGAATGCAGGCCATTAAGGAGAATAAAAACAAATATGCACAGTATTATATTTATAAAGTAGTAGGAAATACTCTTAAGAACTAAAATGATATGAGGACAGAGAAAGGAAATAAAACCATGGCATCTAGGTCCAAAGAGGTCATTATTCCACTGTACTCCTTCCTTATCAGACCAATCAAAGAGTACAATGTTACATTTGTTCTGTACCTGACCAGGCATATGCAGCAATTACAGT